>NW_026600480.1:213463-236950 GCF_029448725.1 Salvelinus fontinalis
TATTGGGAGGCCTATGCTCTGCCATTCATGCAATGTACCCCAACAAACTCCCTGACCACCCACTGGCCCTCTGCTCTATTTACACTTCAAGTCCACGTTTGACTTGACACATTCAGGGGTAAATACACAAACAAATGAACATGACAAAAAGTCAATTATTCCTCTAAACCAGACTGAGATCTGCCCTTCTCTGGGACCAGTGGACATTTATTTATATCTTCTTTCATATTATGAGCAGTAACAGTTCTGCTAAAATACATATTCTTGGCTACTCTATAAAACATCACATTTATTTTAAAAGTCTCATTATTTTTTACATTTTATTACAAAGATGTCCCAATCGTGAAAATACAGCAGGTATTTCACACTCCCCCATTCATAACATGTGCCCCTGCTAAACTTCCATTAAGTGCTAGTCGGTCGTTTCCATCTAGTCAATTATCAGAAATCTACCGTCTCCATCTCACGTCTCCGTCCTGATACGCTCCACTACCCTCTGCCTGAGGGGAATTTTACCTGGCCGGGCCCTTATGAATATCAGTCACCTGACAACCTGGTGGGCCTCCCATACCTAATGCCTTCTTCAGGGCCCCCGACTTGGCCTCCATACCCCCGGGGCTAGGGATTGGCCCAGGCCATGGTGGGAGGGTCTCAGGTAGGGTAGCCCCAATCTCGATAGCCCCAACCTTGGTAAACCCAATCCTGGTCCCAATAGAAGCCCCAAGCCCAGTGTCCTCAAACCCAACCATGGTCCCTATAGAAGCCCCAAGCCCAACCCTGGTCCCTATAGAAGCCCCAAACCCAACCCTGGTCCCTGTAGAAGCCCCAAACCCAACCCTGGTCCTTATAGAAGCCCCAAACCCAACCCTGGTCCCTATAGAAGCCCCAAACCCAACCCTGGTCCCTATAGAAGCCCCAAACCCAATGTCCTCAAACCCAACCCTGGTCCCCATAGAAGCCCCAAACCCAACCCTGGTCCCCATAGAAGCCCCAAACCCAACCCTGGTCCCTATAGAAGCCCCAAACCCAATGTCCTCAAACCCAACCCTGGTCCCTATAGAAGCCCCAAACCCAACCCTGGTCCTTATAGAAGCCCCAAACCCAACCCTGGTCCTTATAGAAGCCCCAAACCCAACCCTGGTCCCCATAGAAGCCCCAAACCCAATGTCCTCAAACCCAACCCTGGTCCCTATAGAAGCCCCAAACCCAACCCTGGTCCCTATAGAAGCCCCAAAACCCAACCCTGGTCCCCATAGAAGCCCCAAACCCAACCCTGGTCCTTATAGAAGCCCCAAACCCAACCCTGGTCCCCATAGAAGCCCCAAACCCAACCCTGGTCCCTATAGAAGCCCCAAACCCAACCCTGGTCCCTATAGAAGCCCCAAACCCAACCCTGGTCCCTATAGAAGCTCCAAACCCGACCCTGGTCCCTATAGAAGCCCCAAACCCAACCCTGGTCCCTATAGAAGCCCCAAACCCAACCCCGGTCCCTATAGAAGCCCCAAACCCAACCATGGTCCCTATAGAAGCCCCAAACCCAACCCTGGTCCCTATAGAAGCCCCAAGCCCAACCCTGGTCCCTATAGAAGCCCCAAACCCAACCCTGGTCCCTATAGAAGCCCCAAACCCAATGTCCTCAAACCCAACCCTGGTCCCCATAGAAGCCCTAAGCCCAACCCTGGTCCCTATAGAAGCCCCAAGCCCAGTGGGCTAGGATAAAACCATAATGAGGGGTTTCAGGATCAACTGCGTCACCTTCAAAAGGCAGGGAGCCTCATAATTGGATGGAGGTGTTTGACCCAGGTTTGGGACGGGATTATTTTATAATCTTTAATCCCGTCAATTTCTCCTCGAGATGGACGGGACAGGAAGTATCCGTTTTAAGCTG
Organism: Salvelinus fontinalis; assembly: GCF_029448725.1. Taxonomy (NCBI): domain Eukaryota; kingdom Metazoa; phylum Chordata; class Actinopteri; order Salmoniformes; family Salmonidae; genus Salvelinus; species Salvelinus fontinalis. Next base: position 215,352 of record NW_026600480.1, read on the forward strand.
GTCATGTGATATGGCAGAAGGTCCAGAAACCAGGCTGTGTGTGTGTGGCTGGGGAATGTTTGTCAGCAGGGTTCGGGAAGCGTTACTTCCTCAAACACGAGGTCGTTAGAGAGAACCACAGATCAGCTGTCCTTTCCCCTGCCCAGATATAAAGGTTAACAGGTTGGTGGGGAACGAGGTGGACAACAACGTGTTTGGTAAAAATACTACAGAAAAACATTATAGACCTGCTACCGAGTAAACTACTGATTAAACATTATAGACCTGGTACCAGGTATACTACTGATAAAACATTATAGACCTGGTACCAGGTGTACTACTGATTAAACACTATAGACCTGATACCAGGTAAACTACTGATAAAACATTATAGACCTGGTACCAGGTAAACTACTGATAAAACATTATAGACCTGCTACCAGGTAAACTACTGATAAAAAATTATAGACCTGGTACCAGGTAAACTACTGATAAAACATTATAGACCTGGTACAAGGTAAACTACTGATAAAACATTATAGACCTGGTACCAGGTAAACTACTGATAAAACATTGTAGACCTGGTACCAGGTAAACTACTGATAAAACATTATAGACCTGGTACCAGGTAAACTACTGATAAAACATTATAGACCTGGTACCAGGTAAACTACTGATAAAACATTATAGACCTGGTACCAGGTATACTACTGATAAAACATTATAGACCAGGTACCAGGTATACTACTGATTAAACAAGTTAACGTGATTTGTCAGTGTGATTATACATGTGTAGAATCTTAATTTAACCGTCAAAATAATTGATCCTTTCTAACTGTAAATGAGTTTTGATATGCTAGTAGGGTATACTGTAGATTAGGTGAGAGATCTGGTGAGAGAAAGAGAACAGCAGGGTTTTCAGTGAATTTATGTCAATCATGAGTCTCAATAGAATTTTACAGCATGACAAGAAAATTCTCTGCACCAACAGAGTGATCAAATGAATATACTACACCTGTAGTGAGCAGGTAGAGAGGATAATCAGTCAGCCTGCGGCTAGGAGAGCCTCCTTTCTGAAGAGAATCAGTCAGCCTGTGGCTAGGAGAGCTTCCTTTCTAAAGAGAATCAGTCAGCCTGTGGATAGGAGAGCCTCCTTTCTGAAGAGAATCAGTCAGCCTGTGGATAGGAGAGCCTCCTTTCTGAAGAGAATCAGTCAGCCTGCGGATAGGAGAGCCTCCTTTCTGAAGAGAATCAGTCAGCCTGTGGATAGGAGAGCCTCCTTTCTGAAGAGAATCAGTCAGCCTGCGGATAGGAGAGCCTCCTTTCTGAAGAGAATCAGTCAGCCTGCGGATAGGAGAGCCTCCTTTCTGAAGAGAATCAGTCAGCCTGCGACTAGGAGAGCCTCCTTTCCGAAGAGAATCAGTCAGCCTGCGGATAGGAGAGCCTCCTTTCTGAAGAGAATCAGTCAGCCTGCGGATAGGAGAGCCTCCTTTCTGAAGAGAATCAGTCAGCCTGTGGATAGGAGAGCCTCCTTTCTGAAGAGAATCAGTCAGCCTGTGGATAGGAGAGCCTCCTTTCTGAAGAGAATCAGTCAGCCTGCGGATAGGAGAGCCTCCTTTCTGAAGAGAATCAGTCAGCCTGCGGATAGGAGAGCTTCCTTTCTGAAGAGAATCAGTCAGCCTGCGGATAGGAGAGCCTCCTTTCTGAAGATCATGTTGCATTCCGATTAGGGGACAGAGAGACACACCGGGCCAGGGGGCCTGAAGCTAGCGTAGTGGAGCTGGGTAGTGGAGCTGCCTGGAGCAGCCTGGAGCTGCCTGGAGCTGGGTAGTGGAGCTGCCTGGAGCAGCCTGGAGCTGCCTGGAGCTGGGTAGTGGAGCTGCCTGGAACTGTCTGGGGCTGGGTAGTGGGGCTGGGTAGTGGAGCTGCCTGGAACTGTCTGGGGCTGGGTAGTGGGGCTGGGTAGTGGAGCTGCCTGGGGCTGGGTAGTGGAGCTGCCTGGGGCTGGGTAGTGGAGCTGCCTGGAACTGTCTGGGACTGGGTAGTGGGGCTGGGTAGTGGAGCTGCCTGGGGCTGGGTAGTGGAGCTGCCTGGAACTGTCTGGGACTGGGTAGTGGGGCTGGGTAGTGGAGCTGCCTGGAACTGTCTGGGACTGGGTAGTGGGGCTGGGTAGTGGAGCTGCCTGGAACTGTCTGGGGCTGGGTACTGGGGCTGGGTAGTGGAGCTGCCTGGGGCTGGGTAGTGGAGCTGCCTGGAACTGCCTGGGGCTGGGTAGTGGGGCTGGGTAGTGGAGCTGCCTGGGGCTGGGTAGTGGGGCTGGGTAGTGGAGCTGCCTGGGGCTGGGTAGTGGAGCTGCCTGGAACTGCCTGGGGCTGGGTACTGGGGCTGGGTAGTGGAGCTGCCTGGGGCTGGGTAGTGGAGCTGCCTGGAACTGCCTGGGGCTGGGTAGTGGGGCTGGGTAGTGGAGCTGCCTGGGGCTGGGTAGTGGAGCTGCCTGGAACTGCCTGGGCCTGTCTGGGGCTGGGTAGTGGAGCTGCCTGGAACTGCCTGGGCCTGTCTGGGGCTGGGTAGTGGAGCTGCCTGGAGTAGTGGAGCTGGGTAGTGGAGCTGGGTAGTGGAGCTGCCTGGGGCTGGGTAGTGGAGCTGGGTAGTGGAGCTGCCTGGGGCTGGGTAGTGGAGCTGGGTAGTGGAGCTGGGTAGTGGAGCTGCCTGCGGCTGGGTAGTGGAGCTGGGTAGTGGAGCTGAGTAGTGGAGCTGCCTGTAACTGTCTGAGACTGGGTAGTGGGGCTGGGTAGTGGAGCTGCCTGGAACTGTCTGGGGCTGGGTAGTGGGGCTGGGTAGTGGAGCTGCCTGGGGCTGGGTAGTGGAGCTGCCTGGAACTGTCTGGGACTGGGTAGTGGGGCTGGGTAGTGGAGCTGCCTGGGGCTGGGTAGTGGAGCTGCCTGGAACTGTCTGGGACTGGGTAGTGGGGCTGGGTAGTGGAGCTGCCTGGAACTGTCTGGGGCTGGGTAGTGGGGCTGGGTAGTGGAGCTGCCTGGGGCTGGGTAGTGGAGCTGCCTGGAACTGTCTGGGACTGGGTAGTGGGGCTGGGTAGTGGAGCTGCCTGGGGCTGGGTAGTGGAGCTGCCTGGAACTGTCTGGGACTGGGTAGTGGGGCTGGGTAGTGGAGCTGCCTGGAACTGTCTGGGGCTGGGTAGTGGGGCTGGGTAGTGGAGCTGCCTGGGGCTGGGTAGTGGAGCTGCCTGGAACTGCCTGGGGCTGGGTAGTGGGGCTGGGTAGTGGAGCTGCCTGGGGCTGGGTAGTGGAGCTGCCTGGAACTGCCTGGGGCTGGGTAGTGGGGCTGGGTAGTGGAGCTGCCTGGGGCTGGGTAGTGGAGCTGCCTGGAACTGTCTGGGACTGGGTAGTGGGGCTGGGTAGTGGAGCTGCCTGGGGCTGGGTAGTGGAGCTGCCTGGAACTGTCTGGGACTGGGTAGTGGGGCTGGGTAGTGGAGCTGCCTGAGGCTGGGTAGTGGAGCTGCCTGGAACTGTCTGGGACTGGGTAGTGGGGCTGGGTAGTGGAGCTGCCTGGAACTGTCTGGGGCTGGGTAGTGGGGCTGGGTAGTGGAGCTGCCTGGGGCTGGGTAGTGGAGCTGCCTGGAACTGCCTGGGGCTGGGTAGTGGGGCTGGGTAGTGGAGCTGCCTGGGGCTGGGTAGTGGAGCTGCCTGGAACTGCCTGGGGCTGGGTAGTGGGGCTGGGTAGTGGAGCTGCCTGGGGCTGGGTAGTGGAGCTGCCTGGAACTGTCTGGGACTGGGTAGTGGGGCTGGGTAGTGGAGCTGCCTGGGGCTGGGTAGTGGAGCTGCCTGGAACTGTCTGGGACTGGGTAGTGGGGCTGGGTAGTGGAGCTGCCTGGGGCTGGGTAGTGGAGCTGCCTGGAACTGTCTGGGACTGGGTAGTGGGGCTGGGTAGTGGAGCTGCCTGGAACTGTCTGGGGCTGGGTAGTGGGGCTGGGTAGTGGAGCTGCCTGGGGCTGGGTAGTGGAGCTGCCTGGAACTGCCTGGGGCTGGGTAGTGGGGCTGGGTAGTGGAGCTGCCTGGGGCTGGGTAGTGGAGCTGCCTGGAACTGCCTGGGGCTGGGTAGTGGGGCTGGGTAGTGGAGCTGCCTGGGGCTGGGTAGTGGAGCTGCCTGGAACTGCCTGGGCCTGTCTGGGGCTGGGTAGTGGAGCTGCCTGGAACTGCCTGGGCCTGTCTGGGGCTGGGTAGTGGAGCTGCCTGGAGTAGTGGGGGTGGGGGTGGGGGTTGGGGTGGGGGGGTCACTCAGTGAGTGACATGGGTTGGAGTGATGGATGAATCCAGTTGGATAAAGTTTCACTCTACGCAGCAAGGTGTGAACCCTTCTTTCCTTCCACTAGCCGTTACGAGATCCCGTCAACTGATAGTGGCAGGAAAGCAAGGCTAGGTCTGCCTGTCACCATCTATTCACATGATAGTGGCAGGACAGCGAGGCTAGGTCTGCCTGTCACCATCTATTCACATGATAGTGGCAGGACAGCAAGGCTAGGTCTGCCTGTCACCATCTATTCACATGATAGTGGTCAGGACAGCAAGGCTAGGTCTGCCTGTCACCATCTATTCACATGATAGTGGAGGGAAGCAAGGCTAGGTCTGCCTGTCACCATCTATTCACATGATAGTGGAGGGAAGCAAGGCTAGGTCTGCCTGTCACCATCTATTCACATGATAGTGGTCAGGAAAGCAAGGCTAGGTCTGCCTGTCACCATCTATTCACATGATAGTGGCAGGAAAGCAAGGCTAGGTCTGCCTGTCACCATCTATTCACATGATAGTGGCAGGAAAGCAAGGCTAGGTCTGCCTGTCACCATCTATTCACATGATAGTGGCAGGACAGCAAGGCTAGGTCTGCCTGTCACCATCTATTCACATGATAGTGGAGGGAAGCAAGGCTAGGTCTGCCTGTCACCATCTATTCACATGATAGTGGAGGGAAGCAAGGCTAGGTCTGCCTGTCACCATCTATTCACATGATAGTGGCAGGAAAGCAAGGCTAGGTCTGCCTGTCACCATCTATTCACATGATAGTGGTCAGGACAGCAAGGCTAGGTCTGCCTGTCACCATCTATTCACATGATAGTGGCAGGAAAGCAAGGCTAGGTCTGCCTGTCACCATCTATTCACATGATAGTGGCAGGAAAGCAAGGCTAGGTCTGCCTGTCACCATCTATTCACATGATAGTGGCAGGAAAGCAAGGCTAGGTCTGCCTGTCACCATCTATTCACATGATAGTGGTCAGGACAGCAAGGCTAGGTCTGCCTGTCACCATCTATTCACATGATAGTGGTCAGGACAGCAAGGCTAGGTCTGCCTGTCACCATCTATTCACATGATAGTGGCAGGACAGCAAGGCTAGGTCTGCCTGTCACCATCTATTCACATGATAGTGGCAGGAAAGCAAGGCTAGGTCTGCCTGTCACCATCTATTCACATGATAGTGGCAGGAAAGCAAGGCTAGGTCTGCCTGTCACCATCTATTCACATGATAGTGGCAGGAAAGCAAGGCTAGGTCTGCCTGTCACCATCTATTCACATGATAGTGGCAGGACAGCAAGGCTAGGTCTGCCTGTCACCATCTATTCACATGATAGTGGCAGGACAGCAAGGCTAGGTCTGCCTGTCACCATCTATTCACATGATAGTGGTCAGGAAAGCAAGGCTAGGTCTGCCTGTCACCATCTATTCACATGATAGTGGCAGGAGAGCGAGGCTAGGTCTGCCTGTCACCATCTATTCACATGATAGTGGCAGGAGAGCGAGGCTAGGTCTGCCTGTCACCATCTATTCACATGATAGTGTCAGGAGAGCAAGGCTAGGTCTGCCTGTCACCATCTATTCACATGATAGTGGCAGGAGAGCAAGGCTAGGTCTGCCTGTCACCATCTATTCACATGATAGTGGCAGGAAAGCAAGGCTAGGTCTGCCTGTCACCATCTATTCACATGATAGTGGTCAGGAAAGCAAGGCTAGGTCTGCCTGTCACCATCTATTCACATGATAGTGGCAGGAAAGCAAGGCCAGGTCTGCCTGTCACCATCTATTCACAGATCAGATGCTGTAGTTTGGGGACGCAAAGATAAAGCTGGGATGATTTGCAGCTTTAGATTTTTAGTTTAAAATATTACAATTTTGGGTGATAAGTTCATTAAGAATATAAATGTATGGGAAGGGCTCATTAATTACCTGGTACAGGTTTCCCAATTGTTTTAACCGTATGTTACAAGTTTCTCAATAGGTTGTACTGTATTTTACAGGTTTCTCAATAGGTTGTACTGTATTTTACAGGTTTCTCAATAGGTTTTACTCTATGTTACAGCTTTCCCAAAAGGTTTTACTGTATTTTACAGGTTTCCCAATAGGTTTTACCGTATGTTACAGGTTTCCAAGGGCTTATGAATTACTTGGTATGGTGTTGTAAATTCAAAAATCTAATACCATGTCAAGTTAAATCTCAGCACTAACCATTTTACCCCATATAACACTTATTTCCAGACAAATCTGAAGGGTAATATGAAAAGTGATACGTTCAGGGAAATCTCCTTGCCTGTCTGACCCCTTATGAGAAGAGCACGATATCAGGGACCAGAGAGAGGCTGTCTCTCCTGTCTCTTTATATCTACCATCTGCTTGTAGCAGTCAGTAGGAATTACGGGACATTATCTTATACTACATCCCAATCTTCTAGAGGCAGTTAAACATTTAACCGTTCAACACGATGACAGCTCCCAGGGTCGCTAGGGGGAGCAGCTAGCTGTCCTAATGCTGTATCCCAAATAGAACCCTACTCCCTACTTAGTGCATTTCTTTTGACCAGGGCATATATTCCTATACAGGGAAGAGGGTTGTCATTTGGGACTCAGCCCTAGACCGGGGGGGGGGGGTAGAAGCTGGTGAGGCTTGTCTTCACAGTGACTCTAGGAAGACGAAGCGTACATCTGATAGCTGAGGAGAATGCCTATCAATCGGCATGACCCGGTTGGGTTTCATCAGCCTCCACACTGGGGCTCATAAAACAGTAATGTATTGGTCTGATAACTGCATGGGATCTCCGGGTCTGAGGTGGGAGGAGGCGTCACAACATATGGATGGATTTATGCAGAACAAGCCCCATCTCACCACCACACTCCTGGGTTATTGTAGGACTGTCCCTCCCGGCAGACTGCGTGACTGTGAAGGGGCTACTGTATTTTACAGGTGTCTCAATAGGTTTTACTGTATTTTACAGGTTTCTCAATAGGTTTTACTGTATTTTACAGGTTTCTCAATAGGTTTTACTGTATTTTACAGGTTTCTCAATAGGTTTTACTGTATTTTACAGGTGTCTCAATAGGTTTTACTGTATTTTACAGGTGTCTCAATAGGTTTTACTGTATTTTACAGGTGTCTCAATATGTTTTACTGTATTTTACAGGTTTCTCAATAGGTTTTACTGTATTTTACTGGTTTCTCAATAGGTTTCACTGTATTTTACAGGTTTCTCAATAGGTTTTACTGTATTTTACAGGTTTCTCAGTAGGTTTTACTGTATTTTACAGGTGTCTCAATATGTTTTACTGTATTTTACAGGTTTCTCAATAGGTTTTACTGTATTTTACTGGTTTCTCAATAGGTTTCACTGTATTTTACAGGTTTCTCAATAGGTTTTACTGTATTTTATAGGTTTCTCAGTAGGTTTTACTGTATTTTACAGGTTTCTCAATAGGTTTTACTGTATTTTACAGGTTTCTCAATATGTTTTACTGTATTTTACAGGTTTCTCAGTAGGTTTTACTGTATTTTACAGGTTTCTCAATAGGTTTTACTGTATTTTACAGGTTTCTCAATAGGTTTTTAATGTATTTTACAGGTTCTAGCTATGCATAGTATAGATCCAGTATTTACCTGATCCAGTTCTAGCAATGCATAGTATAGATCCAGTATTTACCTGATCCAGTTCTGTTAGTATTTTTCTACTTTATAAATACTACATTTAATAATTGTTAGAAAGTGTATGTGCAGGAGTGTCCAAGAGGCCTATCAAATGAACACCTCCGTCTGTAACTATCAATCCGAACAATGTACCGAGCTAGACTGAAGAGTAAATATTTTGTCCTGGTTGAAGGAAGCAGCCAGGACGGAGTCTCACTTGATAGCATTTTCTGCTTGCCACGTTGAGGAAGGCACCGTCTGAAAGACTGAAAGAGGTAGTGGGATTAACTGACTAGAACGATCATCAGTAAATCCACTGTTAAGGCCTTGTCTCTTCTCTGTCTGGGGCAAACCTCCTATCCCCACAACAATGTCATGAATCCCTACTCTCTTCTTCAGATGGAATATATTTTGACAAGTGGTATAGAAGAAGAAGAAGAAGAAAAAAAAGAGATGTCTTATATCTTTGTTCCCACATGATGGAACTGATGGCAGATCATCCTTTATGTACGGCTTTGGTCATAAACACCCTGGGAGTTTCACACAGGAGAACAGAGGAGAGCTTCGTGTGGAGAAATCATGCATGTTAGGGAACGGTAAGGTTGGGGAGGAATGGGTTAAGTTGAGCCATTTATTTTTTTAACATTCGACATCACTACGTCAAGGGAAATACAGGATTCGTTCTGACAAAGATATCTACACATATTTCAGGATGTTGTGTATCCCTGGAAATAATCAAATCAAAGATATCTACACATGTTTCTGGATGTTGTGTATCCCTGGAGATAATCAAATCAAAGATATCTACACATATTTCAGGATGTTGTGTATCCCTGGAGATAATCAAATCAAAGATATCTACATATATTTCAGGATGTTGTGTATCCCTGAAAATAATCAAATCAAAGATATCTACACATATTTCAGGATGTTGTGTATCCCTGGAGATAATCAAATCAAAGATATCTACACATGTTTCAGGATGTTGTGTATCCCTGGAGATAATCAAATCAAAGATATCTACACATGTTTCAGGATGTTGTGTATCCCTGGAGATAATCAAATCAAAGATATCTACACATATTTCAGGATGTTGTGTATCCCTGGAGATAATCAAATCAAAGATATCTACATATATTTCAGGATGTTGTGTATCCCTGGAGATAATCAAATCAAAGATATCTACACATATTTCAGGATGTTGTGTATCCCTGGAGATAATCAAATCAAAGATATCTACATATATTTCAGGATGTTGTGTATCCCTGGAAATAATCAGAGTTCATGTAAACACCACAGTGTTGGTGTTGGGCTCCCGAGTGGCGCAGCGGTCTCAGTGCTGTCACTACAGTCCCTGGTTCGAATCCAGGCTGTATCACAGCGGTCTAAGGCACTGCATCTCAGTGCTAGTAGGTGTCACTACAGTCCCTGGTTCGAATCCAGGCTGTATCACAGCGGTCTAAGGCACTGCATCTCAGTGCTGTCACTACAGTCCCTGGTTCGAATCCAGGCTGTATCACAGAAGCCTAACGCACTGCATCTCAGTGCTAGTAGGTGTCACTACAGTCCCTGGTTCGAATACAGGCTGTATCACAGCGGTCTAAGGCACTGCATCTCAGTGCTGTCACTACAGTCCCTCGTTCGAATCCAGGCTGTATCACAGCGGTCTAACGCACTGCATCTCAGTGCTTGTAGGTGTCACTACAGTCCCTGGTTCGAATCCAGGCTGTATCACAACCGGCCGTGATTGGGAGTCCCATAGGGCGGCACACAATTGGCCCAGCGTCATCCGGGTTTGGCCGGGGTAGGCCGTCATTGAAGATATTAATTTGTTCTTAAGTGACTTGCCTAGTTAAATAAAGGTTAAAAAAAAAGAAGTCTTGAAAACCTACTGTGGGTTGTCAAAAAAGCTATGAGGTAAATTGAGCAAAGGGACAGGGTAAGTTGAGCAAAAGGACAGGGTAAGTTGAGCGAAGGGACAGGGTAAGTTGATCGGCCTTGGGAAAGGTGGGTGATGGTGTTGGTAGGTCAAAGTTTTATTCATGGAATGGGGGTGCTGGATATTGCATATCTTAAATGTAGGCATGCATTCAGACATACATTCAGTGGCCAGTTTATTAGGTACACCCATCTTGTACTGGGTCGGACACCCCTTTGCCTCCAGAACATTCTGAATTCTTCGGGGAATGGACATGTTGCTCAGTTGATATCAAGGAGCCTAACGTGTGCGAGGAAAACATTCCACAACCCATTACACCACTATCCAACCAGCCTGTGTTGTTGACACCAGGTAAGATGGGCCCATGGGCTTCATTTCTCTGTGCAGCAAGAACACATTCTTAAAGGAATAATCCACTCAAAAACTATATTTAGATATTTACTTTCATTAGTCGACTGTTGATGCAGTTGTGTGTAGGCCAGTGGCACAAAATCATAATATATATATATTTTTGCTGTTGATTTTATTTATATTTGTTTCAAACAAAACATGCACACACAAAAGACAACATACTGACGCACAGAAACATCAACAATATCACTCCTGCCCAGACCCACCTGTTGTCACTCCTGCCAGACCCACCTGTTGTCACTCCTACCCAGACCCGCCTGTTGTCACTCCTACCCAGACCCACTTGTTGTCACTCCTACCCAGACCCACCTGTTGTCACTCCTACCAGACCCGCCTGTTGTCACTCCTGCCCAGACCCACCTGTTGTCACTCCTGCCCAGACCCACCTGTTGTCACTCCTGCCCAGACCCACCTGTTGTCACTCCGGCCCAGACCCACTTGTTGTCACTCCTACCCAGACCCACTTGTTGTCACTCCTGCCCAGACCCACCTGTTGTCACTCCTGCCCAGACCCACCTGTTGTCACTCCTACCCAGACCCACCTGTTGTCACTCCTACCCAGACCCACCTGTTGTCACTCCGGACCAGACCCGCCTGTTGTCACTCCTGCCCAGACCCGCCTGTTGTCACTCCTGCCCAGACCCACCTGTTGTCACTCCGGCCCAGACCCACTTGTTGTCACTCCTACCCAGACCCACTTGTTGTCACTCCTGCCCAGACCCACCTGTTGTCACTCCTGCCCAGACCCACCTGCCCAGACCCCCCTGTTGTCACTCCTACCCAGACCCACCTGTTGTCACTCCTGCCCAGACCCACCTGTTGTCACTCCTGCCCAGACCCACCTGTTGTCACTCCTACCCAGACCCACCTGTTGTCACTCCTGCCCAGACCCACCTGTTGTCACTCCTGCTCAGACCCACCTGTTGTCACTCCTGCCCAGACCCACCTGTTGTCATTCCTGCTCAGACCCACCTGTTGTCACTCCTGCCCAGACCCACCTGTTGTCACTCCTGCCTAGACCCACCTGTTGTCACTCCTGCCCAGACCCACCTGTCGTCACTCCTACCCAGACCCACCTGTTGTCACTCCTGCCCAGACCCACCTGCCCAGAGCCACGTAGCTAGCTGGGTGTTTTAACGGTGTCGGAGGTCGAACGTGTTAGAGCTGTCAAAACCACAAGCGGCTCCTGGCATGACAGCGTAAAAGTACAGTCTCACGTTAAGTTCAGTTTTTAGAAATGACAAAACTGGCGCACACAGGTTTTTGGACATCGTTTGTGCGAACGCAACGTTTCTATACGAGGCCCCTGAGAACCCAGCCTGGTGATACAGTATTCCTCATGTTTCTGGTGTATCACCCCCCCCCCCCCCTCCCCCGGACTCTGATGACTGCCCAATAGGGCAGCCCTTAACCTACTCTGCCTCCACCCCCCCTTGGACTCTAATGACTGCCCAATAATTGGAGGAGGGCCTCCCCTCCCTTATTCTGCCTCCACCCCCCCTTGGACTCTGACTGCCCAATAGGAGAAGGAGGGCTTCTCCTCTCCTCTCTCTTCTCCTCTCCCCTCATTCCCTCCTCCCCTACTCCGCCTATTATTGTGAGATGCTGCATACCAATAGATTGGCATTCAGAAAAGGGGAGGCAGACAGACCTAGCCCTGGCTGGATGTCTCTGGAGGAATAGGCCCCCCCCCCCCCCCCGAGGCAGACAGACCTAGCCCTGGCTCGATGTCTCTGGAGGAATAGACCCCCCACCCCACTCTCACCATCAAATCCCCCCCCCCCCCCCCCCCCCCCACAGAGATCTACAGGATAATGGCCCCATCCCGGTCCAGATTCCCCCAGCCACGTTTAGCCCCAGCCCCAGCTCAGACGGTGTAAGCCAGAGATGATCTATGGCTGAAGGCTCTAAATGATCCCCTTTTGTGTTCCTCAGTAATCCTGCCCTGCACTTCAAGGCCCCAGCTCCACTTCTGAGGCAGCTGCTACCAATTTAAAGGAGGAGGGGATAGAAGAGAAGATAGGCCTCACTTTTCTCTTCTTAAAACCACTAGACCTTTTTCTTTTACCTGCTGGGAGATTGTAATGCTTTGATAAGGCTAGGTGATCATCCCCTTCATGTCAGTAATTACACAGCCATTAAACCAAGGAGGACACCTCTCTCTCTCTCTCCGAATTAGATTTGAATCAAAAGTCACTGAGAAACAATAAGATGACAGAATCAATGCCCTGTATTCACATATATATTTCATGAGTTTTTACCTGTTTTGTTTAAAATATATTAACAAATTTTTTGTTAATTACTTCCTGTTCTGGTGCTTGTTGTTAGGTAGGGTCTATGTCCCAAATTACACTCTTTTCCCTATATAGTGCACTACTTTTGACCAGAAGTACAGTGCACTATTTATCAAAAAGGGTGACATTTGGAACACACATAGGGTTGTTGTCCGTGGTAAAAATAAGGGCATCATTTCATCTCACTCACAATCTGTGTGTCATGTGACTGCATTCCTGTCCTATGACATCAGTGAGGCTGTCTGTAGTGTGACCACTCTACACTGAACCAACGATGATGACAGCAGAACAGAGAGAACCTACATCATATTTAGAGGTGCGCTGACATGCCCCCACTTGACAGAGGCCCCGTTTTATTCCTGATTGAAGGGAGAAATTGTACTTACAAGCCCCCAGATCAAATGATGTGTGATTCACAAAAGGACAATTAAAACAACAAGCGAGCAAGCACTGTATTTAGACTGGAAACAGAGATGGTAGTGTTGATTAACAAGCACTGTATTTAGACTGGAAGACATCTATTATATAGTAACAGAATCTGTCCCTCCCACTGACAGACATCTATTATATAGTAACAGAATCTGTTCCTCCCACTGACAGACATCTATTATATAGTAACAGAATCTGTCCCTCCCACTGAGACATCTATTATATAGTAACAGAATCTGTCCCTCCTACTGACAGACATCTATTATATAGTAACAGAATCTGTCCCTCCCACTGAGACATCTATTATATAGTAACAGAATCTGTCCCTCCCACTGACAGACATCTATTATATAGTAACAGAATCTGTCCCTCCCACTGAGACATCTATTATATAGTAACAGAATCTGTCCCTTCCACTTAGACATCTATTATATAGTAACAGAATATGTCTCTCCCACTGACAGACATCAATTATATAGTAACAGAATCTGTCCCTCCCACTAAGACATCTATTATATAGTAACAGAATCTGTCCCTCCCACTGAGACATCTATTAAATAGTAACAGAATCTGTCCCTCCCACTGACAGACATCTATTATATAGTAACAGAATCTGTCCCTCCCACTGAGACATCTATTATATAGTAACAGAATCTGTCCCTCCCACTGAGACATTTATTATATAGTAACAGAATCTGTCCCTCCCACTGACAGACATCTATTATATAGTAACAGAATCTGTCCCTCCCACTGAGACATCTATTATATAGTAACAGAATCTGTCCCTCCCCCTGAGACATCTATTATATAGTAACAGAATCTGTCCCTCCCACTGAGACATCTATTATATAGTAACAGAATCTGTCCCTCCCCCTGAGACATCTATTATATAGTAACAGAATCTGTCCCTCCCACTGACAGACATCTATTATATAGTAACAGAATCTGTCCCTCCCACTGAGACATCTATTCTATAGTAACAGAATCAGTCCCTCCCACTGAGACATCTATTCTATAGTAACAGAATCAGTCCCTCCCACCTCCCTGGGTCATGTCAGCCCTCCTTCAGATATCTCTGCCTCTCCCTCTATAATGACCTAATTATCCCTTTCATTACCCTGGTCCTTTACCATTCCTCTGGCTCCATTATAGAACTATAAAGGGAGGTGTTTCTGTCTCACAATCTACTATCTTACCATGATGCTAATATCACTAGTAGCCAGCACTTAAGACACAAAAGGGAGGGAAGAACAGAAACCATCAGGAGAACAGAAGCCATCAGGAGAACGGAAGCCATCAGGAGAACAGAAGCCATCAGGAGAACAGAAGCCATCAGGAGAACGGAAGCCATCAGGAGAACGGAAGCCATCAGGAGAACGGAAGCCATCAGGAGAACAGAAACCAACAGGAGAACAGAAACCAACAGGAGAACAGAAGCCATCAGGAGAACGAAAGCCATCAGGAGAACAGAAGCCATCAGGAGAACAGGAGCCATCAGGAGAACAGAAACCAACAGGAGAACAGAAACCAACAGGAGAACAGAAACCAACAGGAGAACAGAAACCAACAGGAGAACAGAAGCCATCAGGAGAACAGAAACCAACAGGAGAACAGAAACCATCAGGAGAACAGAAGCCATCAGGAGAACAGAAGCCATCAGGAGAACAGGAGCCATCAGGAGAACAGGAGCCATCAGGAGAACAGCAACCAACAGGAGAACAGAAGCCATCAGGAGAACAGAAGCCATCAGGAGAACAGAAACCAACAGGAGAACAGAAGCCATCAGGAGAACAGGACCCATCAGGAGAACAGAAGCCATCAGGAGAACAGAAGCCATCAGGAGAACAGAAGCCATCAGGAGAACAGAAACCATCAGGAGAACAGGAGCCAACAGAAGCCATCAGGAGAACAGGAGCCATCAGGAGAACAGAAGCCATCAGGAGAACAGGAGCCATCAGGAGAACAGAAGCCATCAGGAGAACAGGAGCCATCAGGAGAACAGAAGCCATCAGGAGAACAGTAGCCATCAGGAGAACAGAAGCCATCAGGAGAACAGGAGCCATCAGGAGAACAGGAGCCATCGGGGCAGTCTGCCTGACTGCTGGAGGATGGCAGGGGGACCCCATAGAGGACCGTCTGTCTCTTCCAGGTAATAGGGGAGGGAGAACATGTCCAGAGGCCACAGGCCCCGGGGTCTGTATTCATTAAGCGTCTCAGAAAAGGAATGCTGCTTTAGGATCAGCTCCCCTAC
Organism: Salvelinus fontinalis; assembly: GCF_029448725.1. NCBI lineage: Eukaryota > Metazoa > Chordata > Actinopteri > Salmoniformes > Salmonidae > Salvelinus > Salvelinus fontinalis. The sequence goes on from NW_026600480.1 coordinate 230,611, forward strand.
CATTTTAAAATTGATTATAATTTAAATTGAAACACTGATCCTATATCACAACTCCTACTCTGATTTGATCTAATTTGATCAATACAGGCCCTGATTACCTAGGAGGGGTCACCTATGAGGTGTCACCTAGGAGGTCTGGACAGTAGCAGCAGTAGAGGGAGCAGGTCCTGTGACATGTCTGAGGGGAGAGGGGCAGGGGCGGACCAGCCATCTGGTTTTTCGGTCGAATGCCAGATGGGCTGGTCCATTTTTAGCTCTGTGGGCCTGTCAGATTTTTTTTATCTGGTTAGTAATGGGGGCCTCAAAGAATAAAACGGGCCGGTGTGAGGTCCTCGTGGAAAGAAATTGGCCGTTCTGAGGGCCTCGAGAAACAGAATGGGCCAGTCTGTTATAAATGCCAGAGACGATTTCTAGTCCCAGTCCGACCCCCAGATCATCTGCATATGGATGGGCTGCCCAGACGCCTCCTCAAACACCAAATGGCTCTATTTAAATATGATTAGACAGTAATGACTTCAGGCCATGGAGATAATGTGGCAGAACAGACCAGACACAGCTCAGTGTATATCCACATCAGGCTGGACTTTATTCACACAGTGTGGGAACCAGACAGGGAGGTGAATCAGGCGGATTTCTCGTCATCCATCTGCCACCTGTAGCTGGTCTCATAGCTGAATCTGATCTATAGTATTGATAAAGGCTGTCTCATAGCTGTATCTGGTCTATAGTATTGATAAAGGCTGTATCATAGCTGTATCTGGTCTATAGTATTGATAAAGGCTGTATGATAGCTGTATCTGGTCTATAGTATTGATAAAGACTGTCTCATAGCTGTATCTGGTCTATAGTATTGATAAAGCTGTATCTGATCGATAGTATTGATAAAGGCTGTCTCATAGCTGTATCTGGTCTATAGTATTGATAAAGACTGTCTCATAGCTGTATCTGGACTATAGTATTGATAAAGCTGTATCTGATCGATAGTATTGATAAAGGCTGTCTCATAGCTGTATCTGGTCTATAGTATTGATAAAGGCTGTATCTGATCTATAGTATTGGTAAAGGCTGTATCATAGCTGTATCTAGTCTATAGTATTGATAAAGCTGTATCTGGTCTACAGTATTGATAAAGCTGTATCTGGTCTATAGTATTGATAAAGGCTGAATCTGGTCTATAGTATTGATAAAGACTGTATCATAGCTGTATCTGGTCTATAGTATTGATAAAGGCTGTCTCATAGCTGTATCTGATCTATAGTATTGATAAAGCTGTATCTGATCTATAGTATTGATAAAGACTGTATCATAGCTGTATCTGATCTATAGTATTGATAAAGCTGTATCTGGTCTATAGTATTGATAAAGGCTGTCTCATAGCTGTATCTGATCTATAGTATTGATAAAGCTGAATCTGGTCTATAGTATTGATAAAGACTGTATCATAGCTGTATCTGGTCTATAGTATTGATAAAGGCTGTCTCATAGCTGTATCTGATCTATAGTATTGATAAAGCTGTATCTGGTCTATAGTATTGATAAAGCTGTATCTGGTCTATAGTATTGATAAAGGCTGTTTCATAGCTGTATCTGGTCTATAGTATTGATAAAGGCTGTCTCATAGCTGTATCTGATCTATAGTATTGATAAAGCTGTATCTGATCTATAGTATTAATAAAGACTGTCTCATAGCTGTATCTGATCTATAGTATTGATAAAGGCTGTATCTGGTCTATAGTATTGGTAAAGGTTGTATCATAGCTGTATCTGATCTATAGTATTGATAAAGGCTGTCTCATAGCTGTATCTGGTCTATAGTATTGATAAAGCTGTATCTGATCTATAGTATTGATAAAGGCTGTCTCATAGCTGTATCTGGTCTATAGTATTGATAAAGCTGTATCTGGTCTATAGTATTGATAAAGCTGAATCTGGTCTATAGTATTGATAAAGCTGTATCTGGTCTCACAGTACTGTAGTGGAAAGGGGGAGAAGGCTTTGGCAGCCGTGGTTCATTTTACCAGTAGAGCCGGCTCATGCACAAGACCTAAAGATGATGAACACTCCATAACACCACATCTGTTGATAATGTAGGAGACTCCATAACACCACAGCTGTTGATGATGATAATGGAGGAGACTCCATAACACCACAGCTGGTGATAATGGAGGAGACTCCATAACACAACAGCTGTTGATAATGGAGGAGACTCCATAATACCACAGCTGATTATAATGGAGGAGACTCCATAACACCACAGCTGTTGATAATGGAGGAGACTCCATAACACCACAGCTGTTGATAATGGAGGAGACTCCATAACACCACAGCTGTTGATAATGGAGGAGACTCCATAACACCACAGCTGTTGATGATGATGATCATGATGATAATGAAGGAGATTCTATAACACCACAGCTGTTGATAATGGAGACTCCATAACACCACAGCTGTTGATAATGGATGAGACTCCATAACACCACATGTGTTGGTAATGGATGAGACTCCAAAACATCACAGCTGTTGATAATGGATGAGACTCCATAACACCACAGCTATTGATAATGGAGGAGAGTCAATAACACCACAGCTGTTGATAATGGAGGAGACTCCATAACACCACAGCTGTTGATAATGGAGGAGACTCCATAACACCACAGCTGTTGATAATGGAGGAGACTCCATAACACCACAGCTGTTGATAATGGAGGAGACTCCATAACACTACAGCTGTTGATAATGGAGGAGACTCCATAACACCACAGCTGTTGATAATGGAGGAGACTCCATAACACCACAGCTGGTGATAATGGAGGAGACTCCATAACACTACAGCTGTTGATAATGGAGGAGACTGGGACGATACAAGACTAACTACCCAGTGGGGGTATGGGATGATACAAGCCTAACTACCCAGTGGGGTATGGGATGATACAAGCCTAACTACCCAGTGGGGGTTTGAGATGATACAAGCCTAACTACCCAGTGGGGGTTTGAGATGATACAAGCCTAACTACCCAGTGGGGGTATGGGATGATACAAGCCTAACTACCCAGTGGGGTATGGGATGATACAAGCCTAACTACCCAGTGGGTGTATGGGATGATACAAGCCTAACTACCTAGTGGGGGTATGGGATGATACAAGCCTAACTACCCTGTGGGGGTATGGGACGATACAAGCCTAACTACCCAGTGGTGGTATGGGATGATACAAGCCTAACTACCCGGTGGGGTATGGGATGATACAAGCCTAACTACCCAGTGGGGGTATGGGACGATCCAAGCCTAACTACCCAGTGGGGTATAGGACGATACAAGCCTAACTACCCAGTGGGGTATAGGACGATACAAGCCTAACTATGTAGTGGGGTATGGGATGATACAAGCCTAACTACCTAGTGAGGGTATGGGATGATACAAGCCTAACTACCCAGTGGGGTATGGGACGATACAATTCTAACTACCCAGTGGGGGTATGGGACGATACAAGCCTAACTATGCAGTGGGGGTATGGGACGATACAAGCCTAACTACCCAGTGGGGGTATGGGATGATACAAGCCTAACTACCCAGTGGGGTATAGGACGATACAAGCCTAACTATGTAGTGGGGTATGGGATGATACAAGCCTAACTACCTAGTGGTGGGATGATACAAGCCTAACTACCTGGTGGGGGTATGAGACGATACAAGCCTAACTACCCAGTGTGGGTATGGGATGATACAAGCCTAACTACCTGGTGGGGGTATGAGACGATACAAGCCTAACTACTCAGTGGGTATGGGACGATACAAGCCTAACTACCCAGTGGGGGTATGAGACGATACAAGCCTAACTACCCAGTGTTGGTATGGGATGATACAAGCCTAACTACCCAGTGGGGGTATGGGATGATACAAGCCTAACTACCCAGTGGGGGTATGGGACGATACAAGCCTAACTACCGAGTGGTGGTATGGGACGATACATGACTAACTACCCAGTGAGGGTATGGGATGATACAAGCCTAACTACCCAGTGGGGGTATGGGATGATACAAGCCTAACTACCCAGTGGGAGTATGGGACGATACAAGCCTAACTACCCAGTGGGGGTATGGGATGATACAAGCCTAACTACCCAGTGGAGGTATGGGATGATACAAGCCTAACTACCCAGTGGGGGTATGGGATGATACAAGCCTAACTACCCAGTGGGGTGTGGGACGATACAAGCCTAACTCTGCAGTGGGGGTAGGGGATGATACAAGCCTAACTACCCAGTGGGGTATGGGACGATACAAGCCTAACTATGCAGTGGGGGTTTGAGATGATACAAGCCTAACTACCCAGTGGGGTTATGGGATGATACAAGCCTAATTACCCAGTGGGGGTATGGGACGATACAAGCCTAACTACCCAGTGGGAGTATGGGACGATACAAGCCTAACTACCCTGTGGGGTATGGGATGATACAAGCCTAACTACCCAGTGGGGGTATGGGATGATACAAGCCTAACTACCCTGTGGGGTATGGGATGAATGAAGCCTAACTACCCAGTGGGGGTATGGGATGATACAAGCCTAACTACCCAGTGGGGGTTTGAGATGATACAAGCCTAACTACCCAGTGGAGGTATGGGACGATACAAGCCTAACTATGCAGTGGGGGTTTGAGATGATACAAGCCTAACTACCCAGTGGGGGTATGGGATGATACAAGCCTAACTAGCCAGTGGGGGTATGGGACGATACAAGCCTAACTACCCAGTTGGAGTATGGGACGATACAAGCCTAACTACCCTGTGGGGTATGGGATGATACAAGCCTAACTACCCAGTGGGGGTATGGGATGATACAAGCCTAACTACCTTGTGGGGTATGGGATGATACAAGCCTAACTACCCAGTGGGGTTATGGGATGATACAAGCCTAACTACCCAGTGGGGGTTTGAGATGATACAAGCCTAACTACCCAGTGGGTGTATGGGATGATACAAGCCTAACTACCCAGTGGGGTATGGGATGATACAAGCCTAACTACCCAGTGGGTGTATGGGATGATACAAGCCTAACTACCTAGTGGGGGTATGGGATGATACAAGCCTAACTACCTAGTGGTGGTATGAGATGATACAAGCCTAACTACCCAGTGGTGGTATGGGATGATACAAGCCTAACTACCCAGTGGGAGTATGGGATGATACAAGCCTAACTACCCAGTGGGGGTATGGGATGATACAAGCCTAACTACCCAGTGGGAGTATGGGATGATACAAGCCTAACTACCCAGTGGGAGTATGGGATGATACAAGCCTAACTACCCGGTGGGGTCTGGGATGATACAAGCCTAACTACCCGGTGGGGTATGGGATGATACAAGCCTAACTACCCAGTGGGGGTATGGGATGATACAAGCCTAACTACCCAGTGGGGTATGGGATGATACAAGCCTAACTACCCAGTGGGGGTATAGGACGATACAAGCATAACTATGTAGTGGGGTATGGGATGAAACAAGCCTAACTACCTAGTGAGGGTATGGGATGATACAAGCCTAACTACCCAGTGGGGTATGGGATGATACAAGCCTAACTACCCAGTGGGGGTATGGGACGATACAAGCCTAAATATGCAGTGGGGGTATGGGACGATACAAGCCTAACTACCCAGTGGGGGTTTGGGATGATACAAGCCTAACTACCCAGTGTGGGTATGGGATGATACAAGCCTAACTACCCAGTGTGGGTATGGGATGATACAAGCCTAACTACCCAGTGGGGTATGGGATGACACAAGCCTAACTACCCAGTGGGTGTATGGGATGATACAAGCCTAACTACCTAGTGGGGGTATGGGATGATACAAGCCTAACTACCTAGTGGTGGTATGAGATGATACAAGCCTAACTACCCAGTGGTGGTATGGGATGATACAAGCCTAACTACCCAGTGGGAGTATGGGATGATACAAGCCTAACTACCCAGTGGGGGTATGGGATGATACAAGCCTAACTACCCAGTGGGAGTATGGGATGATACAAGCCTAACTACCCAGTGGGAGTATGGGATGATACAAGCCTAACTACCCGGTGGGGTATGGGATGATACAAGCCTAACTACCCAGTGGGGGTATGGGATGATACAAGCCTAACTACCCAGTGGGGTATGGGATGATACAAGCCTAACTACCCAGTGGGGTATAGGACGATACAAGCATAACTATGTAGTGGGGTATGGGATGAAACAAGCCTAACTACCTAGTGAGGGTATGGGATGATACAAGCCTAACTACCCAGTGGGGTATGGGATGATACAAGCCTAACTACCCAGTGGGGGTATGGGACGATACAAGCCTAACTA
>NW_026600481.1:0-118715 GCF_029448725.1 Salvelinus fontinalis
CCGCGCGCCTGACGCAGCTGGAAAAGAGTTCCTACCTACAGGTTTTTTTGATTTATAGTGGCTGTGATTGGGCAATCGACACCATTCAAATCGTCATCACGTAAAGGCATCCAGGGGAAGACGTAAGCAGTGTCTGTATGCTCATAGCTATAACAGTGGCCTTTAAACTGACTCCAGATCAGGGGCCAAAATGTGTGAAATCTGACTCCATGTCAGGGAAATTGCTGTAGAATGAGTTCTGTTCCACTCAGAGACAAAATTCCAACGCCTATAGAAACTATAGACTGTTTTCTATCCAATAATAGTAATAATATGCATATTGTACGATCAAGAATTTAGTAGGAAGCCGTTTAAAAAATTACACGATTTACATAAATAGTGACAACAGCACCCCCTAGCCTCAACAGGCTAGAGTGAGTTTGCTAGTTAGCTTCAGTGTTGTTAGCACCGGTTAGACATGGCAGCGAACATTCCCCCTTCCGCCGTTATGAAGCTCAGCGGGGATTGGAGCACGAACTGGGTTACGTTTACGTCTTGGCAGTGGAGACATGCCGTGCAGCAGAGCTTACTGATATACGGATAAGGTCCATGGAGCTAGAAAGGCCACATATGGACAATGTCAATGCTACATTCAGGCAGCCAGTAAAGAAATTCCCCTTTGCCACAGCTAATGCTAATACTACAGCCAACTCTGCAGTAGACAACCCCAATACATGCCAATATTGTGGCATTTCTCATGGACGAGGAAAAGAACACTGCCCAGCCTATGGAAAAATATGCAAATCCTGTGGTACAGCTAATCACTTTGCAAGAGTCTGTATGAAAAGCAAGAGAAAGGAGGGTAAGGTGCACTCCATTGAAACAAACCCAGATGAAGGGAACAACAGCACAGAGGATGTATATGCTAGCGAGTGCATAGGGGCAGTGAAGGCAAAAGGAAAAAAGTTGTTTGTCACTCTGCTACTTAATAATAAACCACAGCAATGCCAGATAGATTCAGGGGCCACACGCAACGTTATGAGCCTTAAAGATAAAAGGAGGCTCGCGCCCAGAGACAATCTCACACAGAGTAGCACCAAGCTGAAACTGTATTCAGGCCAGTTCATGACCTCTTTAGGCCTGTTTGTGACAGAGTGTGTTTTACGTGGCCAGAAACACACCCTTGAGTTTGAAATAGTTGAGGCTAGTCAACAGCCATTACTGTCAGGTTCTACATGCGAGCGCCTTGGGCTTATTAACTTCACCATCCCAGCTGATCTTAACATTATAGACAAAGTCAAGGCTGGGCCCCTGAGCAAGGAGACACTCCTAAGCAAATACCATGATGTCTTCAACGCACCGGTTGAGTCAGTTCCCGGGGAAGTCCACATTGAGTTGGATGCAGCAATCCAGCCTGTCCAGTGTGCACTCCGCAATGTACCAGTGGCCATGAAAGCAGCTACGAAGGCTCAGCTTGACAAATACGAAGCAGATGGCCACATGATATCCGTCACTGAGCCCACAGACTGAATAAGTAATATGGTTATCATCAAGAAACCAGACAAGCTACGGATATGCATTGATCCTAAACACCTCAACCGGGCTCTGAGACGTTCACATTACATTATGCCCACGTTGGAGGATGTTCTTTACAAGCTCCCAAAGGCCAGAATCTTCACGCTCGTGGACGCCAGAGATGCCTTCCTGCAGTGCAAGCTCGACGAGCCCAGCAGCTACATGACCACCTTTTGGACACCCTGGGGCAGGAAGAGGTGGTTGAAGCTTCCGTTTGGTGTCTCCGTGGCTCCAGAGGTGTATCGTTGGAAACAGCACGAGCTGTTGATGGGACTCAGTGGCGTGGAACCTATAGCAGATGACATCCTCGTAGGGGGCTGTGGGGACAGTGATGAGGAGGCAGAATGTGACCATGAAGCTACTGGCCCTGATGGTCAGATGCAGACAGTTCAAGCTAAGGCTAAGCATAAAAAAGCTTCAGTTTAAAGTGCCAGAGGTCCGCTTTCATGGGCACATCTTGTCCTCCACCGGATTGAAGGCGGATCCTGAAAAAGTGAAGGCTGTCTTGGAAATGCCCCAACCATCTGACGTGAAGGGAGTGCAGCGCTTCGTCGGATTCGTCACTTACCTGGCCAAATTCCTACCGCGGCTCTCTGAAGTGTGTGAGCCACTAAGGAGGCTCATGGACAAGGACGCCATCTGGCATTGGCTCCCAAAACATGACGCAGCGGTGAGGGAAATAAAAAAACGGGTCACCCAGACACCTGCACCTGAGAGTGACTCAAGCCAGTATGGACTTGGCTGTTGCCTCATGCAGGAGGGCCAGCCTGTGGCATTCGCCTCTAGGGCACTCACCCTAACAGAGCAGAACTATGCCCAGATAGAGAAGGAGTGCCTCAGCATTGTGTTTGCATGCCAACGCTTCCACCACTACCTGTACGGGCGCGACAATATTACCGCAGAGACAGATCACAAGCCCCTTATTGCTATATTCAGCAAGCCTCTTCTGAATGCCCCAAAACGACTGCAGAGCATGCTACTGGCCCTACAAAACTACAACCTCAAGGTGGTGTATAAGCCAGGGCCAGAGATGTATGTGAGTGACACGCTCAGCAGGGCTACTGCATCAGGCATTTACACACGCTGCATGCATGAACAACACGCAGTGTGCAGCTTACAAACAGAGCAAGTGGATGTTGAACACATCAACCAGGCTGACTACCTCAATGTTACGGACCAGCGCCTTATACAAATCAGACAGCACACAGACAGGGATGGACAACTCCAGGCATTGAGGTCTGTGATTATGATGGGCTGGCCCGACTCCAAGGAAGAAACTGCTCTAGCCGTCAGAGAATATTGGCCAGTCAAAGAGGAGCTCAGTGTTCAAAACGGAGTAATATTCAAGTGTCAGAGAGTCGTTATTCCCCGGTCTCTGTGCCCTGAGATGTTGGCGCGTGTGCACTCAAGTCACATAGGAGGTGAGGCCTGTTACAGACAAGCACGTGACACACTGTATTGGCCAGGAATGCAGAGTGAAATCAAAGACTATGTCAGCAAATGCACAATCTGCAATGAATATGCCATTGAGCAACAGAGAGAGACGATGATGTCCCACTAGCTACCGATGCGCCCCTGGCAGATAGTAAGTCTAGATCTCTTCCAGCACAGTGGCAAAGACTTTCTGCTGGTAGTCGATCATTACTCAGACTTTTGGGAGATTGACCTCCTCCCCGACCTCTCAGCAGAGACAACGATCAAACGCTGCAAGGCTCAGTTTGCCCGCTATGGCCAGCCAGATAGGGTAATTTCAGACAATGGACCCCAATTCTCAGGAGTTGAGTTCCGAAAATTTGCTGCAGGGTGGGAATTTGAGCACGTCACTTCATCACCACGACACCCAAAAGCTAATGGGAAGGCGGAGTCCGCAGTAAAAATCGCAAAGAACCTCTGCAAAAAGGCTCTGCGAGAGGGCAAAGATGCCTGGAAAGCAATCCTGCAGTGGCGCAATACCCCGACAGAAGGCATGGATAGCAGCCCGGCCCAGCGCCTCATGGCACGGCGCTTAAAAGCAGCTCTGCCAGTAGCCAGCACTCTCCTGGAGCCATGTGTGGTGACAGACATGCTGGTGAAACTACGTCACAGAAGACAGGTCTCCAAGTTCATCTACGACAAATCAGCAAAAGACTTACCTGAGCTCAGGGTGGGTGAAACGGTGCGAATGAAGCCACTACCAGGGGACCGGACGGGCCTCTGGAGACTCGGATCCTGTGTACAGAAAGTGTCACCACGCTCCTACTTGGTCGAAGTGATTGAATCACTGTACCGTCACAACAGGGTTGACCTTCGGATTGCTGAGCCAGCACCTACTCAGAACCCTGATGGTCAAAGGGGTCGCATGACAAAAGACGGAACCCCAGCAAGTCACATGGGGCCTGAGGCACTGGGCGAAGAGCCAGGTGATCACAGGTCAAGTCACATGGGGCCTGAGGCACTGGGCGAAGAGCCAGGTGATCACAGGTCAAGTCACATGGGGCCTGAGGCACTGGGCGAAGAGCCAGGTGATCACAGGTCAAGTCACATGGGGCCTGAGGCACTGGGCGAAGAGCCAGGTGATCACAGGTCGGCTGCTCCTTCGCCCATCAATACTCCCCTTAGACAGTCAGGTAACATGCTTGTGCGGGAACCCGCAGTCCTCGCAGACAAGCCCCCTGTCTTTTCACGCTACGGGCGTTTGTCTCAGCCACCAAAAAGACTTAATCTGTAGGTTTCCATCAGGGATTGTTGACAGACAGAGATAAAAAGTAAAGAGACTATCAAAATGTGTTAAGTTGTTACCTGGAAGAAAAAAAAAATACTAAACTGTTCATGTTGGAAATTATTATTAGGTTTGTTTTGTTAGTGAATTGACACCTCCTGTCCTATTTTATTAAAGGGAAGATGTTATGGGTGTAAGATGGCACAGTGATGCCATCTGTTGGTAAATGGTCATTACTGCAACTCATGTATTTATACCGGGGTGCTTGAGATACCCGGATGTGTTGTGATGTACAGAACAAGGCTGGTTACTCATGAATGTCTCTGTCTCGTCATTTAACATTCAAACACCCCCCTCAGTTGAATGCATTCAGTTGTACAACTGACTAGGTATCCCTTGGGGTTATTGTATCAAAATAGAAAGTTCTGGATAATATGAGCCTTTGATTGAATTAATTGAGAGAAGAAATGTATTTAATTAACTAAAAATGTATATCCCAAAATAGTTGTCTGTTTTAACCCCAATCAATTAGTGAGGTTTTTTCTCTCCCGTGTTTGATTCCAGACCCTTTGATCAAGGTGGGACAAACCCCTTCCTCTCGCCTCCTCACTGTCTGCTCCAATCACAGCAGTGTTTCCTGCCTGCTTGGCCACGTTGTGCAGCGTGCTGGGGAGATGCTGCAAGCAAGGGCCTGCCTGCACTGGTACCAGCACTATGGTGTGGAGGAGCAGGACGCATGCTCAGCTGTCATGCAGGAAGATGACACTCAGTGGCATCCTGTTAGGGCTGCTAATAAAAAGTCTGAAAAAATGATGGCAGTGTTGGAATGGAAAACAGTCATAAGGTCAACTTAACACTTGTGTGAAGTGGACATGATGAACCAGAATGGACTTCAATTCAGAGCCATAGAAGCAGGTTATGGCTTTGCTTCAATGGTCATTGTACAGTCAAATATTCCCTTTTTTTTTTATGTAAACCAGGGCGGGATCAGCCAGCGGCAGCTCCCGAGATGAAATCCTCAGACCCCTTGTGAGACCATATGCTGACACATGCACATTTGTGGCCTGCTGGAGGTCATTTTGCAGGGATCTGGCAGTGCTCCTCCTTGTGTAACAGTATAACTTTAAACCGTCCCCTCGCCCCGACCCGGGCGCGAACCAGGGACCCTCTGCACACATCGACAACAGTCACCCACGAAGCAGCGTTACCCATCGCTCCACAAAAGCCACGGCCCTTGCAAAGCAAGGGGCAACACTACTTAAGTCTCAGAGCAAGTGACGTAACTGATTGAAATGCTACTAGCGCGTACCCGCTAACTAGCTAGCCATTTCACATCCGTTACACTCACCCCCCTTTCAACCTCCTCCTTTTTCCGCAGCAACCAGTGATCCGGGTCAACAGCATCAATGTAACAGTATAACTTTAAACCGTCCCCTCGCCCCGACACGGGCGCGAACCAGGGACCCTCTGCACACATCGACGACGGTCGCCCACGAAGCATCGTTACCCATCGCTCCACAAAGGCCACGGCCCTTGCAAAGCAAGGGGCAACACTACTTAAGTCTCAGAGCAAGTGACGTAACTGATTGAAATGCTACTAGCGCGTACCCGCTAACTAGCTAGCCATTTCACATCCGTTACACTTGCACAAAGGCGGAGGTAGCGGTCCTGCTGCTGGGTTGTTGCCCTCCTACGGCCTCCTCCACGTCTCCTGATGTACTGGCCTGTCTCCTGGTAGCGCCTCCATGCTCTGGACACTACGCTGACAGACACATCAAACCTTCTTGCCACAGCTCGCATTGATGTGCCATCCTGGATGAGCTGCACTACCTGAGCCACTTGTGTGGGTTGTAGACTCTGTCTCATGCTACCACTAGAGTGAAAGCACCGCCAGCATTCAAAAGTGACCAAAACATCAGCCAGGAAGCATAGGAACTGAGAAGTGGTCTGTGGTCACCACCTGCAGAACCACTCCTTTATTGGGGGTGTCTTGCTAATTGCCAATAATTTCCACCTTTTGTCTATTCCATTTGCACAACAGCATGTGAAATGTATTGTCAATCAGTGTTGCTTCCTAAGTGGACAGTTTGATTTCACAGAAGTGTGATTGACTTGGAGTTACATTGTGTTGTTTAAGTGTTCCCTTTATTTTTTTGAGCAGTGTATATATATATATATATATATTTTGTATCACAAAATGTAACGTGATTTAACACACACTACCACAAAGTAGGTGGCGACATGCACAAGCAAAATGTGTGAACGCCATGATGCCAAAGAAGAAGAACAAGAAGAAATGACATGCGAGACAGTGTGGCCAACCCCTCTAGCGACACATTTTCAAAAAGCGACTAGCGACAAATCTAGCGACGTTTTCTGGTGTTATTGGAGACTTTTGGAGACTCTGACATGAAAGCACTTATCGTTCTTACTCTTCTCAACGAGCAGCGGATGCTGCTCTTGGCCCCACCCCCGTCCCAAAGCACTCACAGGCGGCCCAGTCCTCACGCAGCAGTCCCTCCCAGCTGCAGTCAGAACAGGAGATGTTCACCCCTTCGAGTCCAGACTGCAAATGAATGCGGGAAGCCGCATCTGGCTGATCCCGCCCTGGTTTACATAAAAAATAAAAATGTACCTGAATTAGGGCCAGACTAGTTAACATAATTTTCTCACATTGCCATTGACAGTTTTTTCTATTGTCTCTTTTTGGTCCATTTAGATTGTTAATGTAGATTGTATACAAAAAAATGTTATGGTTAAAAATGTTGACTTGTTGTAGGCTCCTAAGTGGACCATAAGGTTAAAAACCAAACCAAATTTAGAAAAATAAAATAAATAAAAAATATAACAATTTGAAAAAATTAAAAATTTGAAAACTAAGTAACTCTGCCAGAGTGTCTCTTTTGGGTCACTTTTGCCGGTCCCAAGCCCGGATAAAGGAGGAGGGTTGGAATTGTGACATAAAAAAAACAAGAATCGACAGAAGAACGTTCATTTGTAGTTCTAAACATATTTATGGTGTTTTTCCCTCATGTTTTGTTTCTATCACGACGTTATTCCTCTTTCCTACAGCGTACATGCACATCGCCAATTATGCAAATTAGACATGACGTCATTTATAGACTTCTCGCGACTTTTAGGACAGCCAATAGCTACGTTCTTACTGAGGAGTTGGTAACACTGACATTGCGAGATCGTATAACTTCTCCGTCTAAGTTTCCGTATTTCCAAACGTGTTCTATACTCGAGAAGGGCCAAATCTATTGTTTCCAGCCATCCTTTTGATTTTTGTCAAATTTTCTAAGAAATAACTTTTTCTCTCGCTGCCTGTGTAAGTTCTCTCTTCGGTGTGACTCTTGGGATGGAATTATCATTCTAGCGTAGCGTTATTTTACGAGTAGCCAGGCTGCAAGGCCCTGCTAACTAGCGTTAACTACGCTAGCTGATATTTAACTAGCTAACGGTAAATTGCGACGTTTTTATACTACTTCAGTTTTTAGTGTTGTATGGTGTATTTTGCTTGTGCATTTTCTTAGGTGACTAAAACGCTGACAATGTGGCTGTTCAACTGTGAACTAACCGGCTAGCATACACAGTGGCTAGCTAGGTAACGTTAGGAACCGTGCTATGGTGGGCTGTTTATTTTTTATTTTACCTTTTATTTAACTAGGCAAGTCAGTTAATTAAGAACAAATTCTTATTTTCAAATACGGCCTAGGAACAGTGTGCTAACTTCCTCAAGTGATGGCATAGCTTTTGTATTTTCTAGCTAGTTTCATCTGGCTAGAACAAATCCGGATACGGTTGCTTTGTGACGGTTTTCTTCTCTTTTCTCGCATTTAACTTGGCTTAAATTAAATGTCGCCTCCAATTATGTTAATGGACGATGATTATGCAACCCTGGATCACGGTGTGCGAGTTGGACTGGAGATATTTGTGTGTGCGAGTTGGACTGGAGATATTTGTATCTCGCGTGCCGTAAAAAGTAATCTATCTAGTTTTACAAATTATATTTTTAAAGTTGTCAGTATATGTTGACGTTAAATTGACCAATGGCGTGTGTGTGCTCTACATGAAATGTGGAATGACGTTTTGACTAGTAGCAGTCACAGTAGGGTACTTTTTTTATTTATAGCTCTGCTGGGTGTGGGCTGCTTCTTTTTGATTTGTGCAACAAAACAACAAAGCATGCTCAAGTATGCCAGTTATTACTCTTATGCCCATGGTGCATTTCCAATAGATTTTACCCTGGTGTTTGGACTGAAGTCATAAGACTTGTTTTTTCCACCTCTGAGGCCTGGCCCAAAAAAATTGAAAGGTCTTGGGCCGTGACCCTACTCAGACTTGGTGCCAGACCTGGGAAGACTTATTTTTTTCTGGGCATGGTTAACACACCTCACAAAGCAACTGTTCCAAGTCCTTAGCCGTAGTGATGGAAACACTTTCCTTATTAGTAATACACCAGGGTGTATGGACTGGAGTAACAACACTGCCGTATTGGAAAAGCCCATATCTGACTGTGGACTGATACATATCAAAGAAAGGATTAAAGGCACGGACATAAAGCACGGGGTGGCACAATTCTATCCAGGCGGAGCGGTCGGTGGTTCTCGTGCAC
This sequence comes from Salvelinus fontinalis, assembly GCF_029448725.1. Classification (NCBI taxonomy): domain Eukaryota; kingdom Metazoa; phylum Chordata; class Actinopteri; order Salmoniformes; family Salmonidae; genus Salvelinus; species Salvelinus fontinalis. The sequence goes on from NW_026600481.1 coordinate 8,871, forward strand.
ATGGAAGCCCCTCAGCCAGAGAAAATAGGATTCTGCTCTTGTTTTTCAAGGGGTGCCTTTGTTGACCAATCACAGTAGAACATGTAGCCTGCGTGGTGATATATCAACACTTACGTCCAACAGCAGGATCAGCTAACTTGCCCGCTGGCAAACACTTGTCAATTTAGAGTCACGTTTAACAATATCATTTTTTCCACCCTAATCCATTTTTGGATTTATCATTTCTGTTACGTGTAAATACTTTTTTATGAATGCTTATGGCGTTATAGCGTTTCTTCGTTCTTACGTCGATAATGTTTATTTCGTTGCTATGGTCACAGACTTTGGAACAGCTGCCGGAGACACTAGTCGCTTTGATTTGAGGGACAAGTGGTGTACTCAGAGGGGTACTAGGCGATGTTCCGCTGTCCGAAAAGCGCTTAACTATGTTCATGGCTAATGTCATTTCCCTCTTTATCAATTATGGTGTATGGTATGTCGAGATGTAGGCCTAATGATTGATGGGTTATTGCTAGATATTAAGTATCTACAGAAATTGTGCCTTTCGTTTTTTTGTGGTTTGGGTATTCTGATAGTCTGAATAAATGTCTGTTTCTCATATAGATTGGAGAGTTTGTGGCAAATACACGATTTCATGCCAGCGACGCAGAGAAGAAATACACTATATACACAAGTATGTGGACACACCTTCAAATTAGTGGATTTTGTCATTTCAGCCACACTCGTTGTAGACAGGTGTATAAAATTGAGCACATGGCCGAGCAGCCGCACACGAACCTAAGATCACCATGCGCAATGCCAAGTGTCGGCTGGAGTGGTGTAAAGCTCGCCGCCATTGGACTCTGTAGCAGTGGAAATGCGTTCTCTGGCGGGATGAATCGCGGGCCACCATCTGGCAGTCCGACGGACAAATCTGGGTTTGGCGGATGCCAGTTGAACCCTACCTGCCTCGTTGCATAGTGCCAACTGTAAAGTTTGGGGGAGGAGGAATAATGGTCTGGGGCTGTTTTTCATGGTTCGGGCTAGGCCCCTTGGTTCCAGTGAAGGGAAATCTTAACACTATAGCATACAATTCCATTCTAGATGATTCTGTGTTTCCAACTTTGCGGACACAATTTGGGGAGGGCCCTTTCCTGTTTCAGCATGAAAATGACCCCGTGCACAAAGTGAGGTGCAAACAGAAATGGTTTGTCGTGTGGAAGAACTTGACTGGTCTGCACAGAGCCCTGATCTCAACACCGTTGAACACCTTTGGGATAAATTGAAACGCAGACTGCCCGAATTGCCCGACCTCACCAATGCTCTTGTGCCTGAATGCAAGCAAGTCCCCGCAGAAATGTTCCAACATCTAGTGGAAATCCTTCCCAGAAGAGTGGAGGCTGTTATATCGGCAAAGGGGGGGACCAACTCCATATTAATGTCTGTGGTTTTGGAATGACATGTTCGACGGGCAGGTGTCCACATACTTTTGGTCATGTAGTGTATATGTGACTTAACGAAGGAGAATATTGTATGAAACTTGTGAACCTTTTAACACTTGATCGAATTGAATAGTTGTAAAGTGACGCCTGGAATTGTAGATTGGAAGCCTGTCATTATACTATGGCGAGGGACAAGTGGTGATGCATTTAATGTATGCACAGCTGAATTGAGATGGAACAATTTGTGAAGGGGACATCCAGTTTAATGGTTGAACTTTGTCACTCCTGGAGACAACATACTAATCTTTCAGATGTTAGAATCTCCAACCTACTGTTGTTGCGTGTACATTTTTTTATGGTGTTTCCATTTTGTAGTGGCGTAAGTGTCGTATTGGGACCTTCAGGTTTGTGCACAGCGTAGTCCTTTCAGAACGTTTTCAGTTGCTGTTTTCATTCTCAAGGTGTTACCTGTTTTGGGGATGTTATAGTGGAATGGTCTGGAGAGCATTGGTGAGCTGGACACGACTGTTCTGCAATAATGCTATTATGTACCCCTCTGTCTACAGGTGCTGTTGTTTGTGCTGTTGTCGGCATGGCGGTGGTCATCCATTTACAGGGGCTTAGAATCACTGCAGGTTCTGATGACGTTCGCGATTTCTTCACTGGCCTCAAAATCCCAGATGGTGGGGTGCACATTATTGGTGGGGAGCGTGAGGAGGCTTTCATAATCTTTGCTTCCGATGAAGACGCGAGGCGGGCGATGACACGTTCGGAGGGATCCATCAAAGGTTCTCCGGTTCGCTTACGGCTGAGCAGCAAGTCAGAAATGCAGGCTGTTCTCAAGCAAAGTATAAAACCTGAGGTGACCAAAAAGAGGCCATATAAGGAAGGTTTCAGAAGACCGGAAAGAGAAGGCAGGAATGAGGAACCTGGCAGAAAAGAGCTTGTGAAGATGGGCAGTAGATCAGTGTCTTACAGTAACGTACGTAGTCAGGCCCGAAAGCCTTCCTCGAAGCCAAGCAGACAAGATGCCTTGTATTTGCTTATGCAAGGCATGCCTTTTACTACGACCGAAGAGAATGTGAGAGATTTCTTTCACGGATTATTGGTGGAGGACATTATTATGATGAGAAATGACCGCGGCCAACCAAATGTGAAAGGAATTGTCAAGTTCGGATCCAGACTGGATGCTAGAGAGGGTCTGAAAAGAAATCGGGATTACTTTGGAACTATGTTTGCGGAACTCGATGCATGCTCAGAAGAGCAGTGGTTTAAGGCTGGTGGTGGTAGGGAACCTGGTAAAGACAGCAGTGGTACGTTTAGAAGAGGGCCATCCTCGGCTCACAGTGAGAGGTCTCCTGGCCGTGCATCTGGTAGAGACAGCAGTGGTAAGTTTAGAAGAGGGCCTTCCTCGGCTCACACTGAGAGGTCTCCTCCAGGCCGTGCACCTGGTAGAGACAGCAGTGGTACGTTTAGAAGAGGGCCTTCCTCGGCTCACACTGAGAGATCTACTCCAGGCCGTGCACCTGGTAGAGACAGCAGTGGTAAGTTTAGAAGAGGGCCTTCCTCAGCTCACACTGAGAGGTCTACTCCAGGCCGTGCACCTGGTAGAGACAGCAGTGGTAAGTTTAGAAGAGGGCCTTCCTCAGCTCACACTGAGAGGTCTACTCCAGACCGTGCACCTGGTAGAGACAGCGGTGGTAAGTTTAGAAGAGGGCCATCCTCAGCTCACACTGAGAGGTCTCCTCCAGGCCGTGCTAGGTCTTTCTCACCAGTGGCCTACGGGTCTACAAAGTCCTCTTCTCCTCCCAATGATGAGTTCTGTGTCTTGGTGGAAAACCTTCCCTACTTAGTGGAGAAGAAGGACATAAGGGAGATCTTCCAACATGCAGACCTCAAGTATGATCAGATCCTTCACCTTCTTGACAAGTATGGGTCAGAGACAAGGTCAGTATTTGTGCTGTTCAATAGCCTGAGGGACTACGGTGCTGCCTTGACTCTTCACAAGAAGACATTTTTCAAACGATGTGTGTACATCTCTCCTATCTCGAAAGAGAAAATGGTCGCCATGCTAGAATCTGGGGGAAATCCAGTGGATGGCACACCACCCTCTAAAAGGTCTTACAGCAGATCTCAGGAAAGGCTTCCAAGAGAGACCGAGAAGGATGTGTATGAATCTGAGAAGATTTGCCTGTATGTGCGAAACCTGCCTTTTGACGTGCGCAAAGTTGAGATTGTGGACTTCTTCCTAGGCTTCAGGATCTCAGAGGAGGCTGTTGTTTTGCTGCTTGACCATAGGGGCAATGGGCTTGGAGAGGCTTTGGTGATCTTTAAGACTGAGGAGGAGGCTATGAGGGCACAGTCTCTGAATGGGCAAGGGTTTCTTGGAACAAATCTCATCCTGAAATGCATTTCTCTGGCTCAGATGCATGAATTTGGTGTTGGTGAACCTGCAGTGAAAGAGCAAAAGATGGAGAGAAGCTCAGAGAGGTACTTGGCCAGGAACAGTGAGGCGATGTCCCATCTGTACACTGATTACACTGATTACAGGGTCAACCCTGATATAGGCCATCTTCCTATGAACGACCTGCAGGCTCATATTCCTGGAGGCAGCGGTCTGCGTCTCGATTATCAAATGATGGAAAGCCCTGTTCTGCTTGACAACTGGGGCAATGGCTCTGCTCATAGACATGGAGGCTATGGACCTTCTGCACCGCAGCAGTTTGATGGTCCAACATGCCTGAAACTGGTAAATCTGCCTTCGACTATCAGAATTGACGAAATCTATGACTTTTGCTATGGATATAGTGTAATTCCTGGATCGGTCTCATTGCAGTATGACAACAAAGGGATTCCCAAAGGCTCAGCAACAGTTGTTTTTGGATCTCGCTTGGAGGCGTTAACGGCAGTTGAGGAATTGAGTGAAAGACCAATAGGCAACAAAAAAGTAAAACTAGTTTTTGTGTGAAATTTGTCCTCTGTATAGAACATGAAAGAACCTTTTTGGGCTTTAAAATTTGATGTTTTAGGAAGAACAACTCAGACAGTATTTGGTTAGTTTGGTGGATTCCAACAGATGGTGACTGAACAATTTTAGATTTAAAAAATACTGTGTGTGTGTATATATAGCCTTCTACTCAATGTGTAACGGACAAACCTTTTGTCCATAGTCCCCCCCCCCCCCCCCTTAAAGAATAACAATGATTTATTTGTATTTTGCCCATCGCTTGCTTGCCATGTAGCCTGTTTCTGAAGCTTTTTATTTTATGAAATTTGCCTGAAATTGTATTTTCTTTAACAGCTGGGTGAAGGTAGAACTTAATTTTGCACTTATGTGTTTAAATGTTTGTTGCATTATGTAGTGTAAAAGTTGTCAATTTAAACTTAGTGGAAATTCTTTGATTAAAATTGATAATGTTCTCCTGTTGTCTTTCAAGATTGTCTAATATGTTTTTGTTGTATGATAAATACTGCATTGCCCATGGTCCTATTTTTTTCCTGTGGTCAATCTGGTGGTCTTTGGACTCAGAATGACCATGAATGCAATGTTATTTTACTTTAGCTGGGGTAGACATGGTTAAGTATCTATATACGTTAGGTATTCCCCAAATCATACGCCAAGTTATACAAGATTTAACACAAGCAAAGGGCGCAACTGTCTGCATTAACTCCCTTTATATTCTGATGCAGATGCATATATTTCGTTCATCAGGAGCAGTGAGAATAGAACGTGAGTTTAGAATGCAGGAGACTTTCACGCTTTACTGAGAATCCGTGAATTGCACCTACATTATTTCCAGAAGTAACCTAGAGTTGGACTACGGTGACCAAAGGACAGAATGTTGTTCACTATTCTCACAGAAGTTCTGGTTTTCCACTTTCAACCTTGAAGTAATAACTGGGTGGCCGGTAGCCTAGCGGTTAGAGCATTGGGCCAGTAATCAAAAGCTCACTGTTTCGAATACCTTGGAGAAGGTCCCTAAGAATTGTCAAGAACTCCGCCCACCCAAGTCACAGACTGTTCATTCTGCTACCGCACAGCAATCTCGGCCTCCCGAGTGGTGCAGCGGTCTAAGGCACAATATCTCAGTGCTTGAGGCGTCACTACAGGCACCCTGGTTCGAATCCAGGCTGTATCACACCCAGCCATGATTGGAGTCCCATAGGGCAGCGCACAATTGGCCCAGCATCGTCCGGGTAGGGCTGGTGTAGGCCGTCATTGTAAATAAGAATTTGTTCTTAACTGACTTGCCAGGTTAAATAAAAAAAATAATAAAAAGCTCTACCGGAACGCCAGGTCGGGAACCAAAAGGCTCCTTAACCGCTTCTACCCCCAAGCCATAAGGCAGCTGAGAAACTCATACGGACACTTTCTCACACATCACATGCTGTTGTTATTTTATCCTGATTCATTCTCTTTTACCCCTACCTACATGTACAAATTACCTCAACTACCTCGTACCCCTGCACATTGCCTGATTATTATTTTATTTTTCTCCAAGGACGCCGTACTACTATGGCTGACCCTCTAATACAACACATTTCACTGCAGCTATCCGGTATATGTGACAATATTTAAAAATGTTATATATATTTATTATCAAATTAATCGATAGGTACATTTAATCTTTCCAGTCAAATGGCCCATGGAGTTGTACCATAGCGCGCTCTTGTGGCATAAAAATGAACTTTACACATACTTACACGCCAATTACATTTATTGAAATAATTATTGTCAATTATCATATTTCTGTAACACAAATGTATATTTAAGCAATAAGGCCAGATAACTGAACAGACAGATTTGCCTTTGAAAATGTGCAGCAGAACTTTTAAGTTATTTTATCAAACAAGTATTGTAACGTGAACATATCGATACTTGGATGATAAAGCATCCGTTTCATATCAGTATGATATTCTAAGAATTTGTTCTGCACGGATTTCAATAGGGAAAGATTGCGTCCGTACCCCGCTCTCGTGTATTTCGTTGAAAACATTACTTTGCTGCGCGTTTGGTGTTGAACCTTTGTGGGGGTAACCACAGCAGAAGCAGCACCTCTTCAGTGTGGCATCTCTCGGAAGGGAAGGCACTCCTGTGTCGCCGAACATACAGGGTCAGGTAAATATGACCTAGACACAATAATGGTATACTTCTAGGGTTTTCATAGTAAACAGAACTTGAGTAACTTTTTTTGCCATGATAAATAAGTTGCGGTCAGCATTATTCGAAAAATGGCCAACGAGATAACTTAGCTAGCTAACGTTAGGTGGCAGCCATGGCTATTTAGCCAGCCGCCTAGCGGTGATGGGGATACTAGTGCTAAAAGTTTTCACCGAGATACTGCATCCATTTAGTAGCTATTTCACGCGAAATGACTGTCACAACTTAATAACTAACTTAGCTAAGTTCAATGGATAAAACCCATAAATCAAAGTTGATAAAGCATAGCTAGTTTTTCTAACGTTATCCGTTGGATTTCTAAGGGGTTTGCCGGTGCTAGCTAGCTAGGCAAAATCAGCTGACTGGGAGAGTTTTTAGGCTAGTTTATCTCAATCTGTCAAATTATTTGTTGCTGGTTTATTAAAGACAACATTCACATCTTATGTAACTAGCCCAGGTCAAAACATCAAACTTCCTAGAATAATAAACTTCTATCACCTTTTTATGGAGGCAAAACGAATCAATCAAGTCAACATTTGAGCTTTTGCTATTGCAGTGCTGATGAGTGAGTGATGAAAGACCTGAGGTCGTGTTTTTATCACATATAGTGGGTGACAGGCAGCACTTTGAATTAGCTAGAGTGACAATCTGTGCTGTCATATCATACAATTGTTTCTCATTGTAGCTTGACAATCAGAGCAGGCAAGAGCACAAACAGATCTGGGACCAGACTAACTTTAAATAGACTTGACCATGACATCCTAAGTTAGATGGCTTCGTAACACTTTGCTGTTACAGGATGGAGGTGTCAAGGAGGCGGATCTTACAGAAGCACCTGCAGCCAGCCAGACCACTGCGGCGCTGCAGTACTGACCAGGGTAAACTAACTGGACTAGTTCACTCTCTCATGTTCAACTGTCAACCTACACATCTTGCTATTTTTTAAGTCTTCCTTGACCCAATTTTATGGAGTGTGATCCTCACAAACAGTCGTGGACTAAGAACAAAATGAATGAATGTGTCGGCTAACGGGCAGTATTCAAGATCCGATTCCCTACCTACCCTTTTACCCAAAGTGTGTTCTTGCTCCCTCCCTGTTATATTTAAAAGCATAGGATTGGTGTAGGCAAAGGTTGTCAGTTTTTACGATATTTCTTACTCAAGTCAATTCATTTTTAGTCCTTGAGGGGAAGTGAGTGAGTGAGTGCACACTTCAAAGAGAAGGGTAAAGAATCAGACTGCAGCTAGTGTCTCACTTTCTCTTTATACAGACCCCTGCTTTAGAAATGCTGAGCCATCTGCGTGTGGACAAGCAGGAGAAAAAACAGTGAGTGATGCATAGTTTTACCCAGAGAACTGACAATTACTTGCTCAGATAAGTAGTAAGTCTGCAGTTAGTCTATAAGATTAATCTATTTCTTGCATTGACCATGTTTTTATCCTGTGGAAAGATTAACAGTATTGGAGTGGAACAGTTTTTTCAAATCCTCCATCTCCAAACTCAGACTCCACAAAAAGACTCCACCCCAACTAAAGGTAAGCTAGCTAGCTATCTATAGAAGTGTGAGTTGCAATGTTTGAATTACTTTAGTCCATAGTTGTGTCCCAAATGGCACTCTGTTCCCTATAGTGCACTACTGTTGACCAAGGCTCAAAGGAAGTGCACTATATAGGGAATAGGGTGCCATTTGGGATACAGAACCACATGTTATCGTGTGTGGATGTTGACTGATTCAAGTGATTCTCTCTCCTAGTGAGGATATCTTACACTAGAGACTTCCTGATTCAACTGGCCAATTCCCCCATTGCCAAAAGAAAACCGGACTTCTTACCAGAACATCCTGTTGTTTTGGAAAAGGCGGTAGGCTCGTCATTTGTCTCATACTCAATTATGACTTGTTTAGTAGTTCCTTTATTGAATCAGAGTAAATTTAGAAGCCTCTCCTTTTGATTTACCTTTCGAATCACTTGCCAACCTGCTCTGTATTTTTACCTTTAACCTGTTCTCAGTGCCATAGCTTAACATGTCTTATTGCAAACTCCTGATATTCAATGTTCATTCATTTCCACAGAGAGAACCTGGTGTGCCAAGGTTGGAGAAGAGGTTTGATGAAAACAATGAAATGTAAGTAAAAATACAAGTGTGTCAATGATCTTGCCTGGTGCGAAGATGCATTTGTAAAGAATATCTTCAGTATTAGATGAAGATTTTGGAGATTCTGTGAAATTGGACCAAAATGTTTTCCTTTACCACAGCTTCTGTAGAGGTCATAAAGCTTTTTTTTGGTGCAATATCTATTTTAACACAATTTTAGAAATCATGAATGACTTATTAATCCTACATGTTTGTGTGAATATGTTCTTGTTTAGGCTTGCCTAGGCTAACTTGGAGCCAGGAAGTCTGGTTGCTGCTGCTGCTGCTGCTTTTCAACCCACACACCACTACAACTTGCTCTGCCATTGAGTGATATTCCAACAACAACAACAAAAAATTCCCAGTTGAGCCCAGAATACTACAGGCATGGGTTGTGTCCCAAATAGCGCCCTATGTCCTAATTAGTGCAATACTTTTGACCAGGGCCGATAGGGTTCAGATCATAAACACCCATGACCATGAGAGTTGTAAGCGAGGGGTATAATTATTATTTTTTAGTTCCTTTGACAAATGTTGGATCCTTTGGTGGACATAAACCTGAAAATATACCATAGCCTACGTTTTAAATTGTGTGCTTCAGTCTAAAATAATAATGCATAGTTGAATGATGTGCCTTGATGCTAACAAATGCCCCTTTCACTGTGTGATGTTTACATATGGCATAATACTAATAATGCCTCAGTGGAGGCCATTGACTCTGAATAACCTTACAACGACCTCCAAGACAAACAATACATTCATTTAACCCTTTCACTTTTTGATATGTTGGAGTATGGGTGTTTTAGCTTTGATATTGTCACTGAAGCTTGATTATTGACGTATATCAACGAATTGAATGTTGAAGTATAGGCTACTGCCTGCTGCATAACTTGTCTGTATTCCCCCATTGAAAACTGTTGCTTGAAATGATTAGGCTTCTAAGCCCGCCTTTGCACACTATCCTTCTGAGGGTCAGTCCTGTAGTCACATCAAATAGTACATCTCTCCCCTACTGCACATTTTCTCAGTTTATTCTATAGTAGTTGATGAACGTGAATAACGGCAGTCTAAATTAGCACAAAGTTAGCGAAACCCGCCGCCTTGACTTGCCTGTGCACATAAGGGGTACTTTATTATGCAACTTGTGTTCGGCGACTGTTGTGGTTGTAGTGTGGAATGGGAAAATTGAGTGGCTGTTTATTTTTGAAGTGTATTTATTTGAGTTATCCTTATTTTGTTACAAGCTATTTGCCTATCGAGGCTTAGTCATGATGGCGGGCTTCATTCCAAGATGTTGGCTGTTTGTTGATACAAGGCTGAGAGGACTTTCCTATGCTAATGTAAAGGGACTGCCAAAGTGTAACCATGTATTTTCAGAGATGCAGTAGGTTAAATAAGTGCCCCCCCCCCCCCATTGATTTTGACTTTCAAGTTGCACATTGTGAAGATAGCCTATTTAATTTAGTGTACTATGGTGCACATCCTCTCCTTGCTCCAAGACGTATGAGCTGATCAGGGATCTGCCCTAATAGCCCTGTACATTTCTCTGCTCTTATACAAAAAAATTATATTTGGATGACAAATGTTGTCTTGTGAAGTGTCATTTTACACCAAAAGCAGCTTAAAATGCTGACTATACCTCAAATTCGAACCTTGCATTATCAAAATCTTGTAAAAATGAAACCTCGCCATGTAATCCAGTTTACATGTAAGAATAAAACAGCAATTTTAGTCACACTGCGTAAACGAGAAACCAGAGACAATAACCATTCAAGTGGTCATTCACTAGTGTGAAAACTGCGCCAGTGGTGCGCACAGATCCTGTGTACCATCTTCCCTACTGGCGTTTTGATGTTCATGAGTTACGTCTACAGTGAGTCCAGTTACATGCACACAATACGATTATTGTGTATAGTCAGATTAATATAATAGTTCGTTTTAAAACGTGTACATGTTTTGCAAGAACGATTTTCCTAAACATGTTTGCATGGACGCATCTGAAATCAGGCTACCTGATGGGACTTCAATAAATTCCAAAAATTGTCAATAAAAGTTCTACCACCGAGATCATGTTATTTTTGCCAAGTCTATTTGATTCTGAGTTGGGACATAAAGTTTGTATGTGAACTATTTGTAAATTGCATAATTTCAGAGTCACTCGCGCATAAGAAAGAGGTGGGTTGCGCCACCGGTGCTAGCACATGCGCAGACCAGATACTCCGATTAAACTGGTTAGATGTGATGATACTTCGAAAGATTGCAACAACAAAACAAAAAAGCAGGGTTTAATCGGTGTATGCTTCTATTTGGACTTTACGACGATTAAGATAAACAGATTAAAGTGTTTACTTGACTATTGCCGTACTCGGTCAACTGCCATAATCCGTTTAATATCGAATTATTAGTACGCATGTAAACGTACTCACTAGTGACACCTTCATATACAGACAATGGCAGGGTCATCACTAGTTGTCACAAAGTCATAGTTATGGCTAAACCCCGACTATTTCTTCAATTTATCTTCTTAAAATCAGATGTTAAACCTAAACACCACTGCTAACCTTTAATGTCTAACAAATTAAGACCAAAAACAAATGTTAGTTTTCATGAATTTTTAAGATGTACACAATTTTGACTTTGTGGCTGTGGTAACTAGTGACAACCCAATGTCAGTGACAAGTTCCATAGCACAGCTTTCAATTACTGCCTCTTATACATTAACCACATTGCAGATAGATGCGCCCCGTTTCCTAAATATCTAACGCAGCATCGTGCATATGCGAATCATCTACCTGCTACAGGTAATCTACATATATTCAATCGCTGTTTCTCTGACATATACCAGCCGGCATATTTTTGGTAGTAGTCGATGTTAGCCTACAGACTACGGATATGGGATACATCACATGTTCGTATCACTAACTGGACCAGTAGTGAAGATATCTGTCTGAATTTGACAAATCCAACATTTGGAAATGTAGTTAATTTCATGTGTTTGCTCCGGTGGTTGGGCTTCTTACTTTTTTCAGGAATATGGCATCGGGACCAGGTTTCAGTGATGAAAAGAATGAGACATTGTGCGAGAGGTACAGTAACTTCTTATAAGTAATGGTTGGACACGTCATTGTCTATAACTATATCATCAAAGTGATTTGATTAGTGTTGTCGTCTGAAAATGTAATTAATTCAACGTCAACATGAGAAATAACACCCTAATAAAGCTTTGACTTTTGTACTGTACATTTTACATTGACTTTTGACAGTGGGCTAACCACTCCCTCAGTGCACTATATTTGAGTTCATTCGTAAAACCAGGAAACGGCAGGGAGGTGTGTCATCCAGAGAAATTGACTTCCTGCACAGAAGCACGTATCATTGAGCATTACATTACACCATACAAGGATGAAGGGAAATGACTCACAACCAGGCGATTATATTCTATTGACATACAGTAATACGAAGACAGTGAGGACATGTTGAACCAAAAGCAAATCTGCTTTATGAACACGGGCCCAGAAGTTTAGGAGATAGTCAAATAAAAGACTGGTCTTCCCTAAATGTTCTTGTATGATTGATTTTCTTAGTGAAAGCACTGTCTATGTACATAACCCACACCTGGATGGGATGAAAGATGACTTTCTCTACCACTTTAACCTGGGGACCTCCACACACAACCTGCCTGCCATGTTTGGGGACGTCAAAGTAAGATTACTGATTGATTCATTAGGCTACTAGCTAGATTGCATCAGTAAATGGACATTCATAACATCTTATTTCCTGCATTCAATATGGTCAGTTTTTCTGTATTCATCACAAATTGGGCTGATTTCCCAGATACAGATTAAGCCTAGTCCTGGACTAAAAAAAAACCTTTCAATGGACATTCACCATAGAACATGTGTTTTAATCCAGGACTAGGTTTAATGTATTGTTGTCTCTACCTTCTTGCCCTTTGTGCTGTTGTCTGTGCCCAATAATTGTTTGTACCATGTTTGTGCTGCTATCATGTTGCTACCATGTTGTTGTCATGTTGTGTTGCTTCCATGTTGTTGTCATGTTGTGTTGCTACCATGCTGTGTTGTCATGTGTTGCTGCCATGCTATGTTGTTGTCTTAGGTCTCTCTTTAGGTAGTGTTGTAGTGTCTCTCTTGTCGTGATGTGTGTTTTGTCCTATATTTTTTATTTTAATCCCAGCCCCATTTCCCGCAGGAGGCCTTTTGCCTTTTGGTAGGCCGTCATTCTAAATAAAAATTTGTTCTTAACTGACCTGCCTAGTTAAATAACGGTTAAATAAAATAAAGTAAGTTTAATCTGGTTTCAGGAAAGCAGCCCTGTATTTCTTTTGATTTTTGTATTCATTCCCAGGACGTTAACATTTACATGGTCTGTTCTTATGTTCATGTCTCAGTTTGTGTGTGTTGGGGGCAGTCCCTGGAGAATGAAGTCCTTCATAGAGTACATTGCTGGAGAGCTGAGTCTGGAGGACCCCAAGGCTGAGTACCCCAACATCTGTGCAGGAACTGACCGCTATGCCATGTACAAGATTGGCCCCGTGCTGTCCGTCAGCGTACGTGAAGAAATAAAATACCACTCGCCATTTCAATCACTTCTGATTTATTATAGTGTCACTAGATGTTAGTAGGTTTAACACGGGTTTCAATCACTTGTAGTTTATTATAGAGTCACTAGATGGTAGTAAGTTTAACACGGGTTTCAATCACTTGTAGTTTATTATAGTGTCACTAGATGTTAGTAGGTTTAACACGGGTTTCAATCACTTGTAGTTTATTATAGAGTCACTAGATGTTAGTCGGTTTAACACGGGTTTCAATCACTTGTAGTTTATTATAGTGTCACTAGATGTTAGTAAGTTTAACACGGGTTTCAATCACTTGTAGTTTATTATAGAGTCACTAGATGGTAGTAAGTTTAACACGGGTTTCAATCACTTGTAGTTTATTATAGTGTCACTAGAGTCACTAGATGTTAGTAGGTTTAACATGGGTTTCAATCACTTCTGATTTATTATAGTGTCACTAGATGTTAGTAAGTTTAACACGGGTTTCAATCACTTGTAGTTTATTATAGTGTCACTAGATGTTAGTAGGTTTAACACGGGTTTCAATCACTTGTAGTTTATTATAGTGTCACTAGAGTCACTAGATGTTAGTAGGTTTAACACGGGTTTCAATCACTTGTAGTTTATTATAGTGTCACTAGATGTTAGTAGGTTTAACACGGGTTTCAATCACTTGTAGTTTATTATAGTGTCACTAGAGTCACTAGATGTTAGTAAGTTTAACACGGGTTTCAATCACTTGTAGTTTATTATAGTGTCACTAGATGTTAGTAGGTTTAACACGGGTTTCAATCACTTGTAGTTTATTATAGTGTAACTAGATGTTAGTAAGTTTAACACGGGTTTCAATCACTTGTAGTTTATTATAGAGTCACTAGATGGTAGTAAGTTTAACACGGGTTTCAATCACTTGTAGTTTATTATAGTGTCACTAGAGTCACTAGATGTTAGTAGGTTTAACATGGGTTTCAATCACTTCTGATTTATTATAGTGTCACTAGATGTTAGTAGGTTTAACACGGGTTTCAATCACTTGTAGTTTATTATAGAGTCACTAGAGTCACTAGATGTTAGTAGGTTTAACACGGGTTTCAACCACTTGTAGTTTATTATAGAGTCACTAGATGTTAGTAGGTTTAACACGGGTTTCAACCACTTGTAGTTTATTATAGAGTCACTAGATGTTAGTAGGTTTAACACGGGTTTCAATCACTTGTAGTTTATTATAGTGTCACTAGATGTTAGTAAGTTTAACACGGGTTTCAATCACTTGTAGTTTATTATAGTGTCACTAGATGTTAGTAAGTTTAACACGGGTTTCAACCACTTGTAGTTTATTATAGTGTCACTAGAGTCACTAGATGTTAGTAGGTTTAACACGGGTTTCAATCACTTGTAGTTTATTATAGTGTCACTAGATGTTAGTAGGTTTAACATGGGTTTCAATCACTTGTAGTTTATTATAGTGTCACTAGATGTTAGTAGGTTTAACACGGGTTTCAATCACTTGTAGTTTATTATAGTGTCACTAGAGTCACTAGATGTTAGTAAGTTTAACACGGGTTTCAATCACTTGTAGTTTATTATAGAGTCACTAGATGTTAGTAAGTTTAACACGGGTTTCAATCACTTGTAGTTTATTATAGTGTCACTAGATGTTAGTAAGTTTAACACGGGTTTCAATCACTTGTAGTTTATTATAGAGTCACTAGATGTTAGTAGGTTTAACACGGGTTTCAATCACTTGTAGTTTATTATAGTGTCACTAGATGTTAGTAGGTTTAACACGGGTTTCAATCACTTGTAGTTTATTATAGTGTCACTAGAGTCACTAGATGTTAGTAGGTTTAACACGGGTTTCAATCACTTGTAGTTTATTATAGAGTCACTAGATGTTAGTAGGTTTAACACGGGTTTCAATCACTTGTAGTTTATTATAGAGTCACTAGATGTTAGTAAGTTTAACACGGGTTTCAATCACTTGTAGTTTATTATAGAGTCACTAGATGTTAGTAGGTTTAACACGGGTTTCAATCACTTGTAGTTTATTATAGAGTCACTAGATGTTAGTAGGTTTAACACGGGTTTCAACCACTTGTAGTTTATTATAGTGTCACTAGAGTCACTAGATGTTAGTAGGTTTAACACGGGTTTCAACCACTTGTAGTTTATTATAGTGTCACTAGAGTCACTAGATGTTAGTAAGTTTAACACGGGTTTCAATCACTTGTAGTTTATTATAGAGTCACTAGATGTTAGTAGGTTTAACACGGGTTTCAATCACTTGTAGTTTATTATAGAGTCACTAGATGTTAGTAGGTTTAACACGGGTTTCAATCACTTGTAGTTTATTATAGAGTCACTAGAGTCACTAGATGTTAGTAGGTTTAACACGGGTTTCAACCACTTGTAGTTTATTATAGTGTCACTAGAGTCACTAGATGTTAGTAAGTTTAACACGGGTTTCAATCACTTGTAGTTTATTATAGAGTCACTAGATGTTAGTAGGTTTAACATGGGTTTCAATCACTTGTAGTTTATTATAGTGTCACTAGAGTCACTAGATGTTAGTAGGTTTAACACGGGTTTCAATCACTTGTAGTTTATTATAGTGTCACTAGATGTTAGTAGGTTTAACACGGGTTTCAACCACTTGTAGTTTATTATAGTGTCACTAGAGTCACTAGATGTTAGTAAGTTTAACACGGGTTTCAATCACTTGTAGTTTATTATAGAGTCACTAGATGTTAGTAGGTTTAACACGGGTTTCAATCACTTGTAGTTTATTATAGAGTCACTAGATGTTAGTAAGTTTAACACGGGTTTCAATCACTTGTAGTTTATTATAGAGTCACTAGATGTTAGTAGGTTTAACACGGGTTTCAATCACTTGTAGTTTATTATAGAGTCACTAGATGTTAGTAAGTTTAACACGGGTTTCAATCACTTGTAGTTTATTATAGAGTCACTAGATGTTAGTAAGTTTAACACGGGTTTCAATCACTTGTAGTTTATTATAGTGTCACTAGAGTCACTAGATGTTAGTAGGTTTAACACGGGTTTCAATCACTTGTAGTTTATTATAGTGTCACTAGATGTTAGTAGGTTTAACACGGGTTTCAATCACTTGTAGTTTATTATAGAGTCACTAGATGTTAGTAAGTTTAACACGGGTTTCAATCACTTGTAGTTTATTATAGAGTCACTAGATGTTAGTAGGTTTAACACGGGTTTCAATCACTTGTAGTTTATTATAGAGTCACTAGATGTTAGTAAGTTTAACACGGGTTTCAATCACTTGTAGTTTATTATAGTGTCACTAGAGTCACTAGATGTTAGTAAGTTTAACACGGGTTTCAATCACTTGTAGTTTATTATAGAGTCACTAGATGTTAGTAGGTTTAACATGGGTTTCAATCACTTGTAGTTTATTATAGTGTCACTAGATGTTAGTAGGTTTAACACGGGTTTCAATCACTTGTAGTTTATTATAGTGTCACTAGATGTTAGTAGGTTTAACACGGGTTTCAACCACTTGTAGTTTATTATAGTGTCACTAGAGTCACTAGATGTTAGTAGGTTTAACACGGGTTTCAATCACTTGTAGTTTATTATAGTGTCACTAGATGTTAGTAGGTTTAACATGGGTTTCAATCACTTGTAGTTTATTATAGTGTCACTAGATGTTAGTAGGTTTAACACGGGTTTCAATCACTTGTAGTTTATTATAGAGTCACTAGATGTTAGTAGGTTTAACACGGGTTTCAATCACTTGTAGTTTATTATAGAGTCACTAGATGTTAGTAAGTTTAACACGGGTTTCAATCACTTGTAGTTTATTATAGAGTCACTAGATGTTAGTAGGTTTAACACGGGTTTCAATCACTTGTAGTTTATTATAGAGTCACTAGATGTTAGTAGGTTTAACACGGGTTTCAACCACTTGTAGTTTATTATAGTGTCACTAGAGTCACTAGATGTTAGTAGGTTTAACACGGGTTTCAACCACTTGTAGTTTATTATAGTGTCACTAGAGTCACTAGATGTTAGTAAGTTTAACACGGGTTTCAATCACTTGTAGTTTATTATAGAGTCACTAGATGTTAGTAGGTTTAACACGGGTTTCAATCACTTGTAGTTTATTATAGAGTCACTAGATGTTAGTAGGTTTAACACGGGTTTCAATCACTTGTAGTTTATTATAGAGTCACTAGATGTTAGTAGGTTTAACACGGGTTTCAATCACTTGTAGTTTATTATAGTGTCACTAGATGTTAGTAGGTTTAACACGGGTTTCAACCACTTGTAGTTTATTATAGTGTCACTAGAGTCACTAGATGTTAGTAGGTTTAACACGGGTTTCAATCACTTGTAGTTTATTATAGAGTCACTAGATGTTAGTAGGTTTAACACGGGTTTCAATCACTTGTAGTTTATTATAGTGTCACTAGATGTTAGTAGGTTTAACACGGGTTTCAACCACTTGTAGTTTATTATAGTGTCACTAGAGTCACTAGATGTTAGTAAGTTTAACACGGGTTTCAATCACTTGTAGTTTATTATAGAGTCACTAGATGTTAGTAGGTTTAACACGGGTTTCAATCACTTGTAGTTTATTATAGAGTCACTAGATGTTAGTAAGTTTAACACGGGTTTCAATCACTTGTAGTTTATTATAGAGTCACTAGATGTTAGTAAGTTTAACACAGGTTTCAATCACTTGTAGTTTATTATAGAGTCACTAGATGTTAGTAAGTTTAACACGGGTTTCAATCACTTGTAGTTTATTATAGTGTCACTAGATGTTAGTAGGTTTAACACGGGTTTCAATCACTTGTAGTTTATTATAGTGTCACTAGATGTTAGTAGGTTTAACACGGGTTTCAATCACTTGTAGTTTATTATAGAGTCACTAGATGTTAGTAGGTTTAACACGGGTTTCAACCACTTGTAGTTTATTATAGTGTCACTAGAGTCACTAGATGTTAGTAGGTTTAACACGGGTTTCAATCACTTGTAGTTTATTATAGTGTCACTAGATGTTAGTAGGTTTAACACGGGTTTCAATCACTTGTAGTTTATTATAGTGTCACTAGAGTCACTAGATGTTAGTAGGTTTAACATGGGTTTCAATCACTTGTAGTTTATTATAGTGTCACTAGATGTTAGTAAGTTTAACACGGGTTTCAATCACTTGTAGTTTATTATAGAGTCACTAGATGTTAGTAAGTTTAACACGGGTTTCAATCACTTGTAGTTTATTATAGAGTCACTAGATGTTAGTAGGTTTAACACGGGTTTCAATCACTTGTAGTTTATTATAGAGTCACTAGATGTTAGTAAGTTTAACACGGGTTTCAATCACTTGTAGTTTATTATAGTGTCACTAGAGTCACTAGATGTTAGTAAGTTTAACACGGGTTTCAATCACTTGTAGTTTATTATAGAGTCACTAGATGTTAGTAGGTTTAACACGGGTTTCAATCACTTGTAGTTTATTATAGAGTCACTAGATGTTAGTAGGTTTAACACGGGTTTCAATCACTTGTAGTTTATTATAGTGTCACTAGAGTCACTAGATGTTAGTAGGTTTAACACGGGTTTCAATCACTTGTAGTTTATTATAGAGTCACTAGATGTTAGTAGGTTTAACACGGGTTTCAATCACTTGTAGTTTATTATAGAGTCACTAGATGTTAGTAGGTTTAACATGGGTTTCAACCACTTGTAGTTTATTATAGTGTCACTAGAGTCACTAGATGTTAGTAGGTTTAACATGGGTTTCAATCACTTCTGATTTATTATAGTGTCACTAGATGTTAGTAGGTTTAACACGGGTTTCAACCACTTGTAGTTTATTATAGAGTCACTAGATGTTAGTAGGTTTAACACGGGTTTCAACCACTTGTAGTTTATTATAGTGTCACTAGAGTCACTAGATGTTAGTAGGTTTAACACGGGTTTCAATCACTTGTAGTTTATTATAGTGTCACTAGATGTTAGTAGGTTTAACACGGGTTTCAATCACTTGTAGTTTATTATAGAGTCACTAGATGTTAGTAAGTTTAACACGGGTTTCAATCACTTGTAGTTTATTATAGAGTCACTAGATGTTAGTAGGTTTAACACGGGTTTCAATCACTTGTAGTTTATTATAGAGTCACTAGATGTTAGTAGGTTTAACACGGGTTTCAATCACTTGTAGTTTATTATAGTGTCACTAGAGTCACTAGATGTTAGTAGGTTTAACACGGGTTTCAATCACTTGTAGTTTATTATAGAGTCACTAGATGTTAGTAGGTTTAACACGGGTTTCAATCACTTGTAGTTTATTATAGAGTCACTAGATGTTAGTAGGTTTAACATGGGTTTCAACCACTTGTAGTTTATTATAGTGTCACTAGAGTCACTAGATGTTAGTAGGTTTAACATGGGTTTCAATCACTTCTGATTTATTATAGTGTCACTAGATGTTAGTAGGTTTAACACGGGTTTCAACCACTTGTAGTTTATTATAGAGTCACTAGATGTTAGTAGGTTTAACACGGGTTTCAACCACTTGTAGTTTATTATAGTGTCACTAGAGTCACTAGATGTTAGTAGGTTTAACACGGGTTTCAATCACTTGTAGTTTATTATAGTGTCACTAGATGTTAGTAGGTTTAACACGGGTTTCAATCACTTGTAGTTTATTATAGAGTCACTAGATGTTAGTAAGTTTAACACGGGTTTCAATCACTTGTAGTTTATTATAGAGTCACTAGATGTTAGTAGGTTTAACACGGGTTTCAATCACTTGTAGTTTATTATAGAGTCACTAGATGTTAGTAGGTTTAACACGGGTTTCAATCACTTGTAGTTTATTATAGAGTCACTAGATGTTAGTAAGTTTAACACGGGTTTCAATCACTTGTAGTTTATTATAGAGTCACTAGATGTTAGTAGGTTTAACACGGGTTTCAATCACTTGTAGTTTATTATAGAGTCACTAGATGTTAGTAAGTTTAACACGGGTTTCAATCACTTGTAGTTTATTATAGAGTCACTAGATGTTAGTAAGTTTAACACGGGTTTCAATCACTTGTAGTTTATTATAGTGTCACTAGAGTCACTAGATGTTAGTAAGTTTAACACGGGTTTCAATCACTTGTAGTTTATTATAGAGTCACTAGATGTTAGTAGGTTTAACACGGGTTTCAATCACTTGTAGTTTATTATAGTGTCACTAGATGTTAGTAAGTTTAACACGGGTTTCAATCACTTGTAGTTTATTATAGTGTCACTAGAGTCACTAGATGTTAGTAGGTTTAACACGGGTTTCAATCACTTGTAGTTTATTATAGTGTCACTAGATGTTAGTAGGTTTAACACGGGTTTCAATCACTTGTAGTTTATTATAGAGTCACTAGATGTTAGTAGGTTTAACACGGGTTTCAATCACTTGTAGTTTATTATAGAGTCACTAGATGTTAGTAGGTTTAACACGGGTTTCAATCACTTGTAGTTTATTATAGAGTCACTAGATGTTAGTAAGTTTAACACGGGTTGCGTCTCAAATGGTACTCTATATTGCACTACTTTGGACAAGGGCTCTGGACAAAGGCCGTCACGAGGTAATATGCTGCTATTTGGGACGCACTCACGATGTTGCACCTTTGGGTGGAATTGTAATCGATGTCCTGGGTTTGAAATGTAATATAAAGTAATAGAGAAGGTTTCTTTGTCAAATAAATGGACGTGTTAGTGTAGCAGTGTGTTCTGCCGAACAGAATGAATTGAGTGGCTTAATCAGTGTCGTCCTTCTAACGCAATCGCGTTGCCATGAACTAGTGCAGACAAGGTCGCCACGCTATCTGACGTGAGACTGTGGTGGTGTAATGTGGTACATCTATGACATCATGTGTCTCTCTCTTTGTTTTTCAGCATGGCATGGGTATCCCCTCCATCGCCATCATGTTACACGAGCTCATCAAGCTCCTCTACCATGCTCGCTGCACTGATGTTACTATCGTTCGCATTGGGACCTCCGGTGGGTTAGGTAGGCCTAGAGAATTTATTTAGAGGTTTTCTGTCTGGTTGTACTTCTCAAGTGCTTTGGATATGATTGAATTCCTTTCTGATTAACCACAGCACATCTGAATCCCACTGTCACGTTCCTGACCTGTTTTCTGTTGTTTTGTATGTGTTTAGTTGGTCAGGACGTGAGCTGGGTGGGAATTCTATGTTGTGTGTCTAGTTTGTCTGTTTCTATGTCAGCCTAGTGTGGGTTCTCAATCAGAGGCAGATGGTAGTCGTTGTCTCTGATTGAGACTCATATATAGGAGGCTTGTTTTGTGTTGGGATTTTGTGGGTGTTTGTTTCCTGTCTCTGTGTTTGTTCTGCACCAGATAGGACTGTCTCGGTTTTCACGGTTTGTTATTTTGTATGTTGTTTGTAGTGTTTCACTTGTGTTTGTATTAAACATGTTTAACACTAGCCGCGCTGCATTTTGGTCCTCTCCTTCACCCCTGGAAGAAAGCCTTTAAAGAAACACCCACCAAACCCGGACCAAGCAGCGTGGCAACGGGCAGCAGCAACAGCAGCAGCAGTACAAGGAGGAATGGACATGGGGGGAGATTCTGGACGGAGAAGGACCCTGGGCAGAGCCAGAGGAGTGTCGTCGTCCCAAAGCGGAGCTGGAGGCATCAAAAGCGGAGAGGCGGCATTATGAGGTGCTTGCAAGGCAGAGTGGCTGGAAACCCGAGAGGCTCACCCAAAAATTTGGGGGGGGGGGGGGGGTAAAGGGGAGTGTGGCGAAGCCGGGTTGGATACCTGAGCCAACTCCCCGGGCTTACCGTGGAGTGAGAGGGCGTCGTACTGGTCAGACACCATGTTATGCGGTAAAGCGCACGGTGTCCCCAGTACGCGTGCTTAGCCCAGTGCGGGCTATTCCACCTTGCCGCACTGGGAGGGCTAGGTTGGGCATCGAGCCGGATGTCATGAAGCCGGCCCAACGTATCTGGCCTCCAGTACGTCTCCTCGGGCCGGCGTACATGGCACCAGCCTTACAGGTGGTGTCCCCGGTTCGCCTGCATAGCCCAGTGCGGGTTGTTCCACCTCGCCGCACTGGCAGGGCTACGGGGACCATTCAACCTGGTAAGGTTGGAGAGGCTCGGTGCTCAAGAGCGCGTGTCCTCCTTCACGGTCCGGTATATCCGGCGCCACCTTCCCGCCCCAGCCCAGTACCACCAGTGCCTACACCACGCATCAGGCCTATAGTGCGTCTCAGCCGGCCAGAGTCTGCCGTCTGCCCAGCGCCGTCTGAGCCATCCGTCTGCCCAGCGCCGTCTGAGCCATCCGTCTGCCCAGCGCCGTCTGAGCCATCCGTCTGCCCAGCGCCGTCTGAGCCATCCGTCTGCCCAGCGCCGTCTGAGCCATCCGTCTGCCCAGCGCCGTCTGAGCCATCCGTCTGCCCAGCGCCGTCTGAGCCATCCGTCTGCCCAGCGCCGTCTGAGCCATCCGTCTGCCCAGCGCCGTCTGAGCCATCTGTCTGCCCAGCGCCATCTGAGTCATCCGTCTGCCACGAGCCATTAGAGCCGCCCGTCTGTCCCGAGCCATTAGAGCCGTCCGTCAGTCAGGAGCCGCTAGAGCCGTCCGTCAGTCAGGAGCCGCCAGAGCCGCCAGCCAGTCAGGAGCTGCCAGAGCCGCCAGCCAGTCAGGAGCTGCCAGAGCCGCCAGCCAGTCAGGAGCTGCCAGAGCCGCCAGCCAGTCAGGAGCTGCCAGAGCTGCCCTCCAGTCATGAGCTGCCCTCCAGTCATGAGCTGCCACTCAGTCCGGAGCTGCCACTAGTCCGGAGTTGTCCCTCTGTCCTGGGCTACCTCTCTGTCCTGGGCTACCTCTCTGGCCTGAGCTACCTCTTTGTCCTGAACTACCTCTCTGTCCTGAGTTGTCTCCTCTATTGTAGAGGGGAGTTGGTGAAGGTTCCTGGACCATGGTCGGGGGCGAGGGTTGCCACTCAAGGGACGCTAAGGAGGTGGACAAAGACAATGGTGGAGTGGTGCCCTCATCCACCGCCGGAGCCGCCACCGCGGACAGATGCCCACCCAGACCCTCCCCTTGAGTTTTAGGGGTGCCCCCGGAGTTCGCACCTTGAGGGGGGGGTTCTGTCACGTTCCTGACCTGTTTTCTGTTATTTTGTGTGTTTAGTTGGTCAGGACATGAGCTGGGTGGGAATTCTATGTTGTGTGTCTAGTTTGTCTGTTTCTATGTCAGCCTAGTGTGAGTTCTCAATCAGAGACAGATGGTAGTCGTTGTCTCTGATTGAGACTCATATATAGGAGGCTTGTTTTGTGTTGGGATTTTGTGGGTGTTTGTTGCCTGTCTCTGTGTTTGTGTTCTGCACCAGATAGGTCTGTATCGGTTTTGCACGTTTGTTATTTTGTATGTTGTTTGTAGTGTTTCACTTGTGTTTGTATTAAACATGTTTAACACTAGCCGCGCTGCATTTTGGTCCTCTCCTTCACCCCTGGAAGAAAGCCTTTACACCCACTGTAGTCAAATTAGTAATAACACTAATATGGGGTGTTTAAATCAATCAATCAATTAAAGTCCTTTGATTCATCTAAATATGTGTCCCAAACGGCACCCTATTCTCTATATATTTATTTAACCAGGCAAGTCAGCTAATTCTTATTCACAATCACGGCCTACCCCGGCTCTCTGTGACTCCCAATCACAGCCAGATATGATGTAGCCTGGATTCAAACCAGGGACTGCAGTGATGCCTCTTGCACTGAGATGCAGTGCCTTAGACCGCTGCGCCACTCAGGAACTCTAAAGTAGTGTACTTTATAGGGAATAGGGTGCCATTTGGGACACAGGCCTAAAACAAGCCATATTTGCTGTACATTGTCCATCCACTCTGTTCCCCTTTCTCTCTCCAGGCCTCGATCCTGGCACGGTTGTTGTCACCAAGCAGTCAGTAGACGCCACCTTCCTGCCCAGGCTGGAGCAGGTCATCCTGGGGAATACTGTGGTGCGCAGCACGGACCTGCACCAAGGTCTGGCTGAAGAGCTGCTCCAGTGTAGCAAGGACCTGGGTCAATTTGAGACGGTCATCGGAAACACTATGTGCACAATGGATTTCTATGAAGGTGTCGGTTTTTATACGCTACTTCACTTTTCTGCTTGTTGTCTGCCAATCTGTCTTTAAAAATAAAATAATTATGCTGTGTTAACATGATACCCGGTCTGTCTGTGCTCCTGTCAACTCCATTGCCGTCATTGTAAAGCCCAACATGTTAGGCATGACAATGAGTGAGTTGGCATGATGGCACAAACAGACTGGCACTCAGGTTATATTGATGTGCCCTACTAGAGTTACTGTGTGTAGCTAGCTGGTATTTTGTGTGTCCAGGACAAGCGCGCCTGGATGGGGCCTTCTGCTCCTACACAGAGAAGGAGAAGCAGGACTACCTGACCAAGGCCTATGAGTCTGGGGTTCGTAACATCGAGATGGAGTCTTCTGTGTTTGCTGCCATGTGTCAACTCAGCGGTCTGAAAGGTACACCACTGGTGTAGTTGTAGCTATCCATGATGACTGTACAAGCCATATTAACAGTGTTATTCACAGACATAAAGCTTTTTTAAATAAAGAAACAAAACCTTTGACTTTGTATGCGTTAAAGATGTAATAAAAATGCATATGTATTTGAATAGATGTATTAAATATATGTGTTTTACATCATATTCATTCACTTGAAGGTCCTAATGTTGAATCTTTTGGTAGTATCAAAGTTCAGTATTGTGTTGCTGGTAAATAAATAGTTGTGTTGTCATGCCAACTCCCTGTCTCATGTTTGAGGAGTTGACATGATACTGTAGCAGACTGGCCTCAGGACTAGTAAATAATCAATCTCTGTCCTCTGTCTCTGTGTCCCTCTGAAGCGGCCGTGGTGTGTGTGACGCTATTGGACCGTCAGAAAGGTGACCAGCTGAACAGCTCTCATGAAGTTCTCCACAGCTACCAACAACGTCCTCAGATACTGGTCGGTCACCTGATCAAGAAGATGCTCCAAGCCTCAGCCTCTAGCAAAAGCTAGGCTCTTGCATTTTAGCATTCTGATATTATGTGACTTATGAAAGGCCTCTTGTCCACAGAGTACACAAAACATGAAGATCACTTTCCTAATATTGAGTTACCCCCCCCCCCCCACACAACTTTGCAGTTCTTGACAAACAACGGTGCTCCAGGCACCTACTACCATGACCCGTTCAAAGGCACGTTTGTCTTGCCCATTCACCTTCTGAATGGCACACATAGACAATCCATGTCTCAATAGTCTTTATGTTTAAAAATCCTTCTTTAACCCGTCTCTTCCACCTCATCTACACTGATTGAAGTGGATTTAACATGTGACATCAATAAGGGATCATAGCTTTCACCTGGATTCACCTGTTCAGTCTGTCATGGAAAGAGCAGGTGTTCTTAATGTTTTGTATACTCGGTGTAAGTGTAGTCGAGGGCAGCACTGTCCTTCATTCCATATAGCCTGGCTGCTTTCACTATGTATTTTCGCAATCATTCTCAATAGCAATCATTCTCAGTAGCAATCATTCTCAATAGCAATCATTCTCAATAGCAATCATTGACCGTATAGAAGACAATATATATCTACCGTATCTATTGTTTCTGGGTTGTAGCTAAGTGTAACCAAATTAGTATAGTAATCATGAGAAACATCAAACACACCTCTTACTTGACACCACCTCTGTTTTTATACCAAATAAACCAATGCTGGGTGAAGTAAAGTAACTTGTTCCAGAAGTTGTTGCTTTGTGTAGAAACATTAGAAAATATATTATACACAGTTTGTTTTTTAAAGTTCTTGATCTTTTTTTAACCCCAAGCCTTTAAGATGAAATGTTTTGTTTGAATTCACCAGTATGTATATTTTAGTTTTATATGCTGTAGCTATGGTAACGAGCAAGTTATGAATATTAAAGATAAGACTTCTCTGCACATCTTTAGCTACTTTGAACACTGCATTGTACTGTACTATCAAATGTTGCTCTGAAACCATCATCATACATTCAGCGTGTTGTCCTGTTACTGAGAAAATATGTAACTGAGGTCTTTTAATGTCACCTAATGAGTAATAAAACCACAAATACTGTTAATATTTCAGTGTGATTAAAATGGGTTTCTGTCATCAACATTAGGAAGCAGCTAGTGGGGATCCTTAATAAATACAGATACAGAAGCCGTCCCTGTAGGGCACATTTTCTCAGTTTATTCTATAGTAGTTGATGAATGTGAATAACGGCAGTCTAAATTAGCACAAAGTTAGCGAAACCCGCCGCCTTGACTTGCCTGTGCACATAAGGGGTACTTTATTATGCAACTTGTGTTCGGAGACTGTTGTAGTGTGGAATGGTAAAATTGAGTGGCTGTTTATTTTTGAAGTGTATTTATTTGAGTTATCCTTATTTTGTTATAAGCTATTTGCCTATCGAGGCTTAGTCATGATGGCGGGCTTCATTCCAAGATGTTGGCTGTTTGTTGATACAAGGCTGAGAGGACTTTCCTATGCTAATGTAAAGGGACTGCCAAAGTGTAACCATGTATTTTCAGAGATGCAGTAGGTTAAATAAGTGCCCCCCCCCCCCCATTGATTTTGACTTTCAAGTTGCACATTGTGAAGATAGCCTATTTAATTTAGTGTACTATGGTGCACATCCTCTCCTTGCTCCAAGACGTATGAGCTGATCAGGGATCTGCCCTAATAGCCCTGTACATTTCTCTGCTCTTATACAAAAAAATATATATTTGGATGACAAATGTTGTCCTGTGAAGTGTCATTTTACACCAAAAGCAGCTCAAATGCTGACTATACCTCAAATTCGAACCTTGCATTATCAAAATCTGTAAAAATGAAACCTCGCCATGTAATCCAGTTTACATGTAAGAATAAAACAGCAATTTGAGTCACACTGCGTAAACGAGAAACCAGAGACAATAACCATTCAAGTGGTCATTCACTAGTGTGAAAACTGCGCCAGTGGTGCGCACAGATCCTGTGTAACATCTTCCCTGCTGGCGTTTTGATGTTCATGAGTTACGTCTACAGTGAGTCCAGTTACATGCACACAATACGATTATTGAGTATAGTCAGATTAATATAATAGTTCGTTTTAAAACGTGTACATGTTTTGCAAGAACGATTTTCCTAAACATGTTTGATTGGACGCATCTGAAATCAGGCTACCTGATGGGACTTCAATAAATTCCAAAAATTGCCAATAAAAGTTCTTCCACCGAGATCATGTTATTTTTGCCAAGTCTATTTGACTCTGAGTTGGGACATAAAGTTTGTATGTGAACTATTTGTAAATTGCATAATTCCAGAGTCACTCGCTCATAAGAGGTGGGTTGCGCTACCGGTGCTAGCACATGCGCAGACCAGATACTCCAATTAAACTGGTTAGATGTGATGATAATTCGAAAGATTGCTAAAAAAACAAAAAGCAGGGTTTAATCGGTGTATGCTTCTATTTTGACTTCATGACGATTAAGATAAACAGATTAAAGTGTTTACTTGACTATTGCCGTACTCGGCCAACTGCCATAATCCGTTTAATATCGAATTATTAGTGCGCATGTAAACGTACTCACTAGTGACACCTTCATATACAGACAATGGCAGGGTCATCACTAGTTGCCACAGCCACAAAGTCATAGTTATGGCTAAACCCCGACTATTTCTTCAATTTATCTTCTTAAAATCAGATGTTAAATAGAAACACCACTGCTAACCTTTTAATGCCTAACATTTAAATTAAGACCAAAAACTAATTTTAGTTTTCATGAATTTTTAAGATGTACACAATTTTGACTTTGTGGCTGTGGTAACTAGTGACAACCCAACGTCAGTGACAAGTTCCTTAGCACAGCTTTCATTTACTGCCTCTTATACATTTACCACATTTGTGAAGCATGGTTTTGTTCTCTTTTTAACAAAAATATATGCCTTATAGAAATAGGACATGTTAATCACAAAACATAGAGCGACTGCAGAACAGCTGTTCTTAATTTAATCTAGGGTGTCGACTGTGCAAACCACAAGGTTGAGGAATGTGTAGGAAAAATTCTGAATAACAAGAAAACAGGAAATGAGAAATGTGTAAAAAATGCTGAATAACAAGAAAACAGGAACTGAGGAATGTGTAAAAAATGCTGAATAACAAGAAAACAGGAAATGAGAAATGTGTAAAAAATGCTGAATAACAAGAAAACAGGAAATGAGAAATGTGTAAAAAAATGCTGAATAACAAGAAAACAGGAACTGAGGAATGTGTAGAAACCGACAACTCAGGTCAATCTTCACAAACACCATTCCGGACATCTGAATCCTGAGTGCTGTGGGGCTGGCACCAGTCTGGGCACCACCGATAGGCTAGCAAGTTTAAACCACACTAAGCCTCTAATTACAGGCCAACTCTAAAGTTGGGACTACCTCTGTCACAGTATAAAAGAAGATGTCTGTACTATTTCAGTCAGTTTTCTGCTTTACCCTGCGTGGTGATACAGTGAACCCGTATATACGAAAATTGCATTTACCATTTATTGCTTATGTTCAATAAAAACTCTTAAAGTATATTCGGTGACTCTGAATCACATTTTATCCTGATAGCAGATTTGATTGACGCAACCCTTTACACACTGCAGATAGATATTTAGGAAACGGGGAGCATCTAACCCAGCATCGTGCATATGCGAATCATCTACCTGCTACAGGTAATCTACATATATTCAATTGCTGTTTCTCTGACATATACCAGCCGGCATATTTTTGATAGTAGTCGATGATAGCCTACAGACTACGGATATGGGATACATCACATCCTGGCAGAAACCGATGTTCGTATCACTAACTGGACCAGTAGTGAAGATATCTATGTCTGAATTTGACAAATCCAACATTTGGAAATGAAGTTAATTTCATGTGTTTGCTCCGGTGGTTGGGCTTCTTAGTTTTTTCAGGAATATGGCATCGGGACCAGGTTTCAGTGATGAAAAGAATGAGACATTGTGGGAGAGGTACAGTAACTTCTTATAAGTAATGGTTGGACACGTCATTGTCTATAACTATATCATCAAAGTGATTTGATTAGTGTTGTCGTCTGAAAATGTAATTAATTCAACGTCAACATGAGAAATAACACCCTAATAAAGCTTTGACTTTTGTACTGTACATTTTACATTGACTTTTGACAGTGGGCTAACCACTCCCTCAGTGCACTATATTTGAGTTTATTCATAAAACCAGGAAACGGCCGAGTGGCACGTTCTGACCTCAGTTCCTTTTTAATGTCTTTGTGTTAGGTTGGTCAGGGCGTGAGTTGGGCTGGGTAGTCTATGTTCTTTTATCTATGTTGTT
Source organism: Salvelinus fontinalis (assembly GCF_029448725.1). Taxonomy (NCBI): domain Eukaryota; kingdom Metazoa; phylum Chordata; class Actinopteri; order Salmoniformes; family Salmonidae; genus Salvelinus; species Salvelinus fontinalis. The sequence continues at coordinate 38,584 of NW_026600481.1, forward strand.
TTATTTCTATGTGTTTGGCCTGGCATGGTTCTCAATCAGAGGCAGGTATCGTTCGTTGTCTCTGATTGAGAATCTTACTTAGGTAGCCTGTTTTCCCCATGTTGGTTGTGGGTGTTTATTTTCTGTGTAGTGTCTGTTCACCTTGCAGAACTGTTTCGTTTTCTCCTCGTTGTTATTTTGTGTAGTGTTCAGTTTTACGATTAAAATGATGACGAACACTTACCGCGCTGCATTTGGGTCCTCCTCTCCTTCCACCAACGAAAGCCGTTACACAGAGAGGTGTGTCATTCAGAGAAATTGACTCCCTGCACAGAAGCACGTATCATTGAGCAATACATTACACCATACAAGGATGAAGGAAAATGACTCACAACCAGGCGATTATATTCTATTGACATACAGTAATACGAAGACAGTGAGGACATGTTGAACCAAAAGCAAATCTGCTTTATAGAACACGGGCCCAGAAGTTTAGGAGGTAGTCAAATAAATGACTGGTCTTCCCTAAATATTCTTGTATGATTGATTTTCTTAGTGAAAGCACTTTCTATGTACATAACCCACACCTGGATGGGATGAAAGATGACTTTCTCTACCACTTTAACCTGGGGACCTCCACACACAACCTGCCTGCCATGTTTGGGGACGTCAAAGTAAGATTACTGATTGATTCATTAGGCTACTAGCTAGATTGCATCAGTAAATGGACATTCATAACATCTTATTTCCTGCATTCAATATGGTCAGCTTTTCTGTATTCATCACACATTGGTCTTATTTCCCAGATACAGATTAAGCCTAGTCCTGGACTAAAAAAAAACCTTTCAATGGACATTCACCATAGAACATGTGTTTTAATCCAGGACTAGGTTTAATGTATTGTTGTCTCTACCTTCTTGCCCTTTGTGCTGTTGTCTGTGCCCAATAATTGTTTGTACCATGTTTTGTGCTGCTATCATGATGCTACCATGTTGTTGTCATGTTGTGTTGCTGGGTTCAGGAAAGCATCTGGGTTCAGGAAAGCAGCCCTGTATTTCTTTTAACTTTTTGTATTCATTCCCAGGACGTTAACATTTACATGGTCTGTTCTTATGTTCATGTCTCAGTTTGTGTGTGTTGGGGGCAGTCCCTGGAGAATGAAGTCCTTCATAGAGTACATTGCTGGAGAGCTGAGTCTGGAGGACCCCAAGGCTGAGTACCCCAACATCTGTGCAGGAACTGACCGCTATGCCATGTACAAGATTGGCCCCGTGCTGTCCGTCAGCGTACGTGAAGAAATAAAATACCACTCGCCATTTCAATCACTTCTGATTTATTATAGTGTCACTAGATGTTAGTAGGTTTAACACGGGTTTCAATCACTTGTAGTTTATTATAGTGTCACTAGAGTCACTAGATGTTAGTAGGTTTAACACGGGTTTCAATCACTTGTAGTTTATTATAGAGTCACTAGATGTTAGTAGGTTTAACACGGGTTTCAATCACTTGTAGTTTATTATAGAGTCACTAGATGTTAGTAAGTTTAACACGGGTTTCAATCACTTGTAGTTTATTATAGAGTCACTAGATGTTAGTAAGTTTAACACGGGTTTCAATCACTTGTAGTTTATTATAGAGTCACTAGATGTTAGTAAGTTTAACACGGGTTTCAATCACTTGTAGTTTATTATAGAGTCACTAGATGTTAGTAAGTTTAACACGGGTTTCAATCACTTGTAGTTTATTATAGTGTCACTAGAGTCACTAGATGTTAGTAGGTTTAACACGGGTTTCAATCACTTGTAGTTTATTATAGAGTCACTAGAGTCACTAGATGTTAGTAGGTTTAACACGGGTTTCAATCACTTGTAGTTTATTATAGAGTCACTAGATGTTAGTAAGTTTAACACGGGTTTCAATCACTTGTAGTTTATTATAGAGTCACTAGATGTTAGTAAGTTTAACACGGGTTTCAATCACTTGTAGTTTATTATAGTGTCACTAGAGTCACTAGATGTTAGTAGGTTTAACATGGGTTTCAATCACTTGTAGTTTATTATAGAGTCACTAGATGTTAGTAAGTTTAACACGGGTTTCAATCACTTGTAGTTTATTATAGAGTCACTAGATGTTAGTAAGTTTAACACGGGTTTCAATCACTTGTAGTTTATTATAGAGTCACTAGAGTCACTAGATGTTAGTAGGTTTAACATGGGTTTCAATCACTTGTAGTTTATTATAGTGTCACTAGATGTTAGTAGGTTTAACACGGGTTTCAATCACTTGTAGTTTATTATAGAGTCACTAGAGTCACTAGATGTTAGTAGGTTTAACATGGGTTTCAATCACTTGTAGTTTATTATAGAGTCACTAGATGTTAGTAAGTTTAACACGGGTTTCAATCACTTGTAGTTTATTATAGTGTCACTAGATGTTAGTAGGTTTAACACGGGTTTCAATCACTTGTAGTTTATTATAGAGTCACTAGAGTCACTAGATGTTAGTAGGTTTAACATGGGTTTCAATCACTTGTAGTTTATTATAGAGTCACTAGATGTTAGTCGGTTTAACACGGGTTTCAATCACTTGTAGTTTATTATAGAGTCACTAGATGTTAGTAAGTTTAACACGGGTTTCAATCACTTGTAGTTTATTATAGAGTCACTAGATGTTAGTAAGTTTAACACGGGTTTCAATCACTTGTAGTTTATTATAGAGTCACTAGATGTTAGTAAGTTTAACACGGGTTTCAATCACTTGTAGTTTATTATAGTGTCACTAGAGTCACTAGATGTTAGTAGGTTTAACACGGGTTTCAATCACTTGTAGTTTATTATAGAGTCACTAGATGTTAGTAGGTTTAACACGGGTTTCAATCACTTGTAGTTTATTATAGAGTCACTAGATGTTAGTAAGTTTAACACGGGTTGCGTCTCAAATGGTACTCTATATTGCACTACTTTGGACAAGGGCTCTGGACAAAGGCCGTCACGAGGTAATATGCTGCTATTTGGGACGCACTCACGATGTTGCACCTTTGGGTGGAATTGTAATCGATGTCCTGGGTTTGAAATGTAATATAAAGTAATAGAGAAGGTTTCTTTGTCAAATAAATGGACGTGTTAGTGTAGCAGTGTGTTCTGCCGAACAGAATGAATTGAGTGGCTTAATCAGTGTCGTCCTTCTAACGCAACCGCGTTGCCATGAACTAGTGCAGACAAGGTCGCCATGCTATCTGACGTGAGACTGTGGTGGTGTAATGTGGTACATCTATGACATCACGTGTCTCTCTCTCTTTGTTTTTCAGCATGGCATAGGTATCCCCTCCATCGCCATCATGTTACACGAGCTCATCAAGCTCCTCCACCATGCTCGCTGCACTGATGTTACCATCATTCGCATTGGGACCTCCGGTGGATTAGGTAGGCCTAGAGAGTTTATTTAGACGTTTTCTGTCTGGTTGTACTTCTCAAGTGCTTTGGATATGATTGAATTCCTTTCTGATTAACCACAGCACATCTGAATCCCACTGTAGTCAAACTAGTAATAACACTAATATGGGGTGTTTAAATCAATCAATCAATTAAAGTCCTTTGATTCATCTAAATATGTGTCCCAAACGGCACCCTATTCTCTATATATTTATTTATTTAACCAGGCAAGTCAGCTAATTCTTATTCACAATCACGGCCTACCCCAGCTCTCTGGGACTCCCAATCACAGCCAGATATGATGCAGCCTGGATTCGAACCAGGGACTGCAGTGATGCCTCTTGCACTGAGATGCAGTGCCTTAGACCGCTGCGCAACTCAGGAACTCTAAAGTAGTGTACTTTATAGGGAATAGGGTGCCATTTGGGACACAGGCCTAAAACAAGCCATATTTGCTGTACATTGTCCATCCACTCTGTTCCCCTTTCTCTCTCCAGGCCTCGATCCTGGCACGGTTGTTGTCACCAAGAAGTCAGTAGACGCCACCTTCCTGCCCAGGCTGGAGCAGGTCATCCTGGGGAATACTGTGGTGCGCAGCACGGACCTGCACCAAGGTCTGGCTGAAGAGCTGCTCCAGTGTAGCAAGGACCTGGGTCAATTTGAGACGGTCATCGGAAACACTATGTGCACAATGGATTTCTATGAAGGTGTCGGTTTTTATACGCTACTTCACTTTTCTGCTTGTTGTCTGCCAATCTGTCTTTAAAAATAAAATAATTATGCTGTGTTAACATGATACCCGGTCTGTCTGTGCTCCTGTCAACTCCATTGCCGTCATTGTAAAGCCCAACATGTTAGGCATGACAATGAGTGAGTTGGCATGATGGCACAAACAGACTGGCACTCAGGTTATATTGATGTGCCCTACTAGAGTTACTGTGTGTAGCTAGCTGGTATTTTGTGTGTCCAGGACAAGCGCGCCTGGATGGGGCCTTCTGCTCCTACACAGAGAAGGAGAAGCAGGACTACCTGACCAAGGCCTATGAGTCTGGGGTTCGTAACATCGAGATGGAGTCTTCTGTGTTTGCTGCCATGTGTCAACTCAGCGGTCTGAAAGGTACACCACTGGTGTAGTTGTAGCTGTCCATGATGACTGTACAAGCCATATTAACAGCATACCACTGCTGGCTTGCTTCTGAAGCTAAGCAGGGTTGGTCCTGGTCAGACCCTGGATGGGAGACCAGATGCTGCTGGAAGTGGTGTTGGAGGGCCAGTAGGAGGCACTCTTTCCTCTGGTCTAAAAAATATCCCAATGCCCCAGGGCAGTGATTGGGGACACTGTCCTGTATAGGGTGACGTCTTTCGGATGGGACGTTAAACGGGTGTCCTGACTCTCTGAGGTCATTAAAGATCCCATGGCACTTATCGTAAGAGTAGGGGTGTTAACCCCGGTGTCCTGGCTAAATTCCCAATCTGGCCCTCAAACCATCATGGTCACCTAATAATCCCCAGTTTACAATTGGCTCATTCATCCCCCTCCTCTCCCCTGTAACTATTCCCCAGGTCGTTGCTGCAAATGAGAACGTGTTCTCAGTCAACTTACCTGGTAAAATAACGGTTAAATAAATAAATAAATTCACAAACATAAAGCTTTTTTAAATAAAGAAACAAAACCTTTGACTTTGTATGCGTTAAAGATGTAAAAAAATGCATATGTATTTGAATAGATGTATTAAATATATGTGTTTTACATCATATTCATTCACTTGAAGGTCCTAATGTTGAATCTTTTGGTAGTATCAAAGTTCAGTATTGTGTTGCTGGTAAATAAATAGTTGTGTTGTCATGCCAACTCCCTGTCTCATGTTTGAGGAGTTGACATGATACTGTAGCAGACTGGCCTCAGGACTAGTAAATAATCAATCTCTGTCCTCTGTCTCTGTGTCCCTCTGAAGCGGCCGTGGTGTGTGTGACGCTATTGGACCGTCAGAAAGGTGACCAGCTGAACAGCTCTCATGAAGTTCTCCACAGCTACCAACAACGTCCTCAGATACTGGTCGGTCACCTGATCAAGAAGATGCTCAAAGCCTCAGCCTCTAGCAAAAGCTAGGCTCTTGCATTTTAGCATTCTGATATTATGTGACTTATGAAAGGCCTCTTGTCCAGAGAGTACACAAAACATGAAGATCACTTTCCTAATATTGAGTTACCCCCCCCCCCCCACAACTTTGCAGTTCTTGACAAACAACGGTGCTCCAGGCACCTACTACCATGACCCGTTCAAAGGCACGTTTGTCTTGCCCATTCACCTTCTGAATGGCACACATAGACAATCCATGTCTCAATTGTCTTTATGTTTAAAAATCCTTCTTTAACCCGTCTCTTCCACCTCATCTACACTGATTGAAGTGGATTTAACATGTGACATCAATAAGGGATCATAGCTTTCACCTGGATTCACCTGTTCAGTCTGTCATGGAAAGAGCAGGTGTTCTTAATGTTTTGTATACTCGGTGTAAGTGTAGTCGAGGGCAGCACTGTCCTTCATTCCATATAGCCTGGCTGCTTTCACTATGTATTTTCGCAATCATTCTCAATAGCAATCATTCTCAGTAGCAATCATTCTCAATAGCAATCATTCTCAATAGCAATCATTGACCGTATAGAAGACAATATATATCTACCGTATCTATTGTTTCTGGGTTGTAGCTAAGTGTAACCAAATTAGTATAGTAATCATGAGAAACATCAAACACACCTCTTACTTGACACCACCTCTGTTTTTATACCAAATAAACCAATGCTGGGTGAAGTAAAGTAACTTGTTCCAGAAGTTGTTGCTTTGTGTAGAAACATTAGAAAATATATTATACACAGTTTGTTTTTGAAACTCCTTGATCTTTTTTTTAACCCCAAGCCTTTAACATGAATTGTTTTGTTTGAATTCACCAGTATGTATACTTTAGTTTTATATGCTGTAGCTATGGTAACGAGCAAGTTATGAATATTAAAGATAAGACTTCTCTGCACATCTTTAGCTACTTTGAACACTGCATTGTACTGTACTATCAAATGTTGCTCTGAAACCATCATCATACATTCAGCGTGTTGTCCTGTTACTGAGAAAATATGTAACTGAGGTCTTTTAATGTCACCTAATGAGTAATAAAACCACAAATACTGTTAATATTTCAGTGTGATTAAAATGGGTTTCTGTCATCAACATTAGGAAGCAGCTAGTGGGGATCCTTAATAAATACAGATACAGAAGCCGTCCCTGTAGGGGAGGTTTCCCGGACACACATTAAACCAGGACCTGGACGTAAAAGCAAGATCAGTGTAGACTCTCCATTGAAACTATCTTTATAGTCCAGGACTAGCTGTGTCCGGGAAACTGGCCCATAGGACTTGGGATTTCTGTCATGCATATTTCAGTTGATTGACATTGATCATTGATTGACTCATGCCCCTAGCAGCATTGCCTTGTCTCATTGATAAATGCACTAATTCTCTATACCAACATTGTGATGATGCTCCATGTTTCCTCTTTTTTGCTGTGTCTGAAGCCATTTACAAAGTCTGGTAGCCTTTAGCATACGTGAGCTAGGGGCACGTTCAAGTGGGACCTGCGAATGTGTTTAGGTCATGAATGAGTTCCATAGGTTTATATATCGTAATATGCACTCTATATACAAAAGTATGTGGACAGCCCATCAAATTAGTGGATTCGACTTCCAGCCACACCTGTTGCTGACAGGTGTATATGATCGAGCACAAAGCCATGCAATCTCCATAGACAAACTTTGGCAGTAGAATGGCCTTATTGAAGAGCTCAGTGACTTTCAATGTGGCACCGTCATAAGATGCCACCTTTCCAACAAGTCAGTTTGTCAAATTGTTGCCCTGATAGAGCTAGCCTGGTCAGCTGTTCAGTAAGTGCTGTTATTGTGAATTGGAATCGTCTAGGAGCAACAACGGCTCAGCCGCAAAGTGGTAGGACCCACAAGCGCACAGAACGGGAACGCCAAGTGCCGATGCACGTTGAGCGTAAGAATTCTCTGTCCTTGGTTGCAACACTCACTACCGAATTCCAAACTGTCTCTGGAAGCAACATCAGGACAAGAACTGTTCGTCGGGAGCTTCATGAAATGGGTTTCCATGGCCGAGCAGCCGCACACAAGCCTAAGATCACCATGTGTAATGCACGACCTCACTAATGCCCTTGTGGCTAAATGGAAGCAAGTCCCCGCAGCAATGTTCCAACATCTAGTGGAAAGTCTTCTCAGAAGAGTGTAGGCTGTTATAGCAGCAAAGGGGGACCAACTCCATATTAAAGCCCATGATTTTGGAATGAGATGTTCGACCAGCAGGTGTCAGCATACTTTTGGTCATGTAGTGTATTTGTAAGTATTTAAACTTTTCAAATAGAATACTTTATACGTTTTTCCTCAAAATGTACCTCTGTAACATTTTACTGTAGGCTATTCCTACAGTACCACTATGCCTATTCTATTGCTGTGGATGGAATGTCTGATCTCGACGAGAGATGCGCGTCAAAGGACGGAGGGTGGCCAAGCAATCTGCTCGTGCGCAGAGACGCTCATAATTCAACCGCTCCCATCTTCCAGCTCGCTCCGCACCTCTCATCCTGATCTCAGCCCCCGGTCTTGTCTTTTTCGCTGACTCAGTGCCTTAAAACAACATTTTCGCCCCTCTGACCATAGCCGCAACACCCGTAGACAGCCATGGCCAAAACTGCAATTGGTAAGGATGCGAGTACGATTTTTCAGCATGGATAATTGTTAGAGTTTGTTATAGGGATGGAGGCTGAGATCTGTGCGGACACCTGCATCATCCTCATTATTTTATTACAGTATTTGGGCCCATAGAGACGGCAGACAAAAACTGCTCTTACAGATTGGACATTTTATGGATGTTATGATTTTATATCAAGTGTAAGATTTATTCTGGTTAAGATGTTGGCGCGATTGTTTTTTTCTTATTTATAGCGGTTTTATTTACAACGCTGCACCTACTGCTGGTGATACGGCGGAGGCTCTAGTAGAAGCATAATGCAGAGAGACCCCACCCAATACGCCGGTCTGACTACCATTTCAACACAGTCTGACAGGCTGAGATATAATTCCTTCATTCATTTATGTACTTTTATGAGTATACTCTTATAACGGTTATATCGCTTGTTTGAGCTCGAATTTGAAGGGAATCAATTTTAGGTGAATGAAAGGGGCATGCTGACAATGCATTGAATTCAGTGGTTCATTTGTTGGGCTACAATAGTTAGTCATGTATTTGTTTGTCTGATGACATCATTTGTCTGATGTGGATTTAGGATCATTTGGCAGTTTTGTGCGTTTTATATTACAGTAAATGTGGGTTACATTTAAGATATTAAACAAAAAGTATAAATGAATATGGGCCTTGTCATCAATATCAGCCATGATATGCCAATGCAAAACAATATGGCCTAGAGTATTTTGTTTTAGTGAAGGATTCTACACTGAATTAAACGGTTATATGTCAATATAACACACAACGAAGGGGGAGAGAAAAACAGTGTTGCTTTATGTCTTGTTTGACATTTTTCTGAGTTGTTTCTCAGTGGAACTGTAAAAGTGACTGACTATCAAAAAGAGTTGATTCTCTGTTCTGTCTAGTCTGGCAATAGAATAGCCAACACTTAAAAGTCATAGGCCTACTTCCTCTGATCTCTGTTTTACCTAGAAATATTTGCTCCTGGGTTTCCATAGTGCGGGAATGTATTTCATGTTCAGTAGGGCCTTCATTCTATTATGGAATGGAAATGGATTCATGCAGTTCCATTGTATCTCAGTGATTCTGATGACATGTGGCAGCAGGCTGTGTTGAGTAGTGGGCCATGTCATGCAGCTGTAGCAGGCCACCAGACAGCAGGCTGTGTTGAGTAGTGGGCCATGTCATGCAGCTGTAGCAGGCCACCAGACAGCAGGCTGTGTTGAGTAGTGGGCCATGTCATGCAGCTGTAGCAGGCCACCAGACAGCAGGCTGTGTTGAGCAGTGGGCCATGGCATGCAGGTGTAGCAGGCTGCCAGACAGCAGGCTGTGTTGAGCAGTGAGCCATGACACGCAGGTGTAGCAGGCTGCCAGACAGCAGGCTGTGTTGAGCAGTGGGCCATGTCACGCAGGTGTAGCAGGCCGCCAGACAGCAGGCTGTGTTGAGCAGTGGGCCATGGCACGCAGGTGTAGCAGGCTGCCAGACAGCAGGCTGTGTTGAGCAGTGGGCCATGGCACGCAGGTGTAGCAGGCCGCCAGACAGCAGGCTGGGATAGTGGCCAGCCCTGCAGCAATGGGCCGCTCCACACGCTGCTGGCATTTGCAGCAGTTGGCTAATCAGTATTGACAATCTGCCGTCCTCTTTGGACAGAGCTCTCTCTCTCTCTCTCTCTCTGATGCTGTACCTTAGTGAAGTCAGGGCTACTGGTACCTAATACAGCAGGGTGATAGTAATACAGTAGGTATTTATTTTGGTGTTGGTGTTGAGAGACTTTGTGCCATATGGTGCCCTGATCCAAAGTGGTGCCCTATAAAGCGAGTAGGGTGCCATTTTGAATTTGGACACAGCCTGTCTCTTCTAAATCCCTCCATCACTATTGAAGTGACGACTTCCTCGTAATAATGACGATTAAAACTCTATTAAGATAGAGTAGCATCTAGCCTTTAGCTAATGCTCATTAGCTTACTGTTATCAGATCATGATACAATTCATTAGTAGCGCTCAAGTTCAACAAAAATTCATGATCAGTTATGGGCTGCTCTGGCAAGGCTTTTTATTATGTTATTTAACCTTTATTTAACCAGGCAAGTCAGTTAAGAACAAACTCTTATTTACAATGACGGCCTAGGAACAGTGGGTTAACTTCCTTGTTCAGGGGCAGAACCACAGATTTTTACCTTGTCAGCTTGGGTATTCGATCTAGCAACCTTTCAGGCTAGCTCAACGCTCTAACCACTAGGCTACCTGCCGCCCCAACCACTACCCACTAGGCTACCTACCTGCCGCTTTAATACTGTCAGCGTGAAGCAAGTCTGTATGAATGTTCTGTATGAGCCGCTCCGGCTCAGACAAGGCTTTAATACTGTCAGCGGGAAGCAAGTCTGTATGAATGTTCTGTATGAGCCGCTCCGGCTCAGACAAGGCTTTAATACTGTCGGTGTGAAGCAAGCCTGTATGAATGTTCTGTATGAGCCGCTCCGGCTCGGACAAGGCTTTAATACTGTCGGTGTGAACCAAATCTGTATGTTCTGTATGAGCCGCTCCAGCTCGGACAAGGCTTTAATACTGTCGGTGTGAAGCAAGCCTGTATGAATGTTCTGTATGAGCCGCTCCGGCTCGGACAAGGCTTTAATACTGTCGGTGTGAACCAAATCTGTCATGTTCTGTATGAGCCGCTCCAGCTCGGACAAGGCTTTAATTCTGTCGGTGTGAAGCAAGTCTGTATGAATGTTCTGTATGAGCCGCTCCAGCTCGGACAAGGCTTTAATTCTGTCGGTGTGAAGCAAGTCTGTATGAATGTTCTGTATGAGCCGCTCCAGCTCGGACAAGGCTTTAATTCTGTCGGTGTGAAGCAAGTCTGTATGAATGTTCTGTATGAGCCGCTCCAGCTCGGACAAGGCTTTAATTCTGTCGGTGTGAAGCAAGTCTGTATGAATGCTCTTTTTTCCACAGTCAATAAACAGCATAATGACAATGTTATCTCCTATAGGTGCCATTATAGTGTCTGACTTTGGTTGTGTCAAAAATGGCACCCTGTTCCCTATAGTGTTTTACTTTTGCACTATATAGAGAATAGTGTGATAAAGCACTATATAGAGAATAGTGTGATAAAGCACTATATAGAGAATAGTATGATAAAGCACTATATAGAGAATAGTATGATAAAGCACTATATAGAGAATAGTGTGATAAAGCACTATATAGAGAATAGTATGATAAAGCACTATATAGAGAATAGTATGATAAAGCACTATATAGAGAATAGTGTGATAAAGCACTATATAGAGAATAGGGTGATAAAGCACTATATAGAGAATAGTGTGATAAAGCACTATATAGGGAATAGGGTGATAAAGCACTATATAGAGAATAGTGTGATAAAGCACTATATAGGGAATAGTGTGATAAAGCACTATATAGAGAATAGTGAAATAAAGCACTATATAGAGAATAGTGTGATAAAGCACTATATAGAGAATAGTGTGCTAAAGCACTATATAGAGAATAGTGTGATAAAGCACTATATGGAGAATAGTGAAATAAAGCACTATATAGAGAATAGTGTGATAAAGCACTATATAGGGAATAGGGGGCCATTTTGGACTCCTCCACGTAGCAGTGTTAACCGTCTGGTGTGCTTGTATTCCCTCAGCATACAAAGAGAAGATGAAGGAGCTGTCTGTTTTCTCCCTCATCTGCTCCTGCTTCTATCCAGAGGCACGCAACAAGCTGGTCGTCTGTGAGTTCGAAGGTAAGAACCAGGTCACACGAGAGGTAAGAACCAATCAGGACAGGAAAGTTACTACAGATATTGCAGGACTTTCCTCTTGAAATCAGACATGTCTGTGGTAAGGACAACTTGGTTGCTGATTATCTCCCAAGGGTGGGCAGTTTATACGTTTTGCGTTTAGCCAGTTTGTTGCCCTGGCTCACAATTTGTTTTGAGTATTGTCTTGGTTGAGCTCGTTCCAAGGGGACGAGAGTTATAGAAGCGTACGTGAGTTTTTCAAAAACTCAAAAATTATAAGAAAAATAAAAAGAGGAAAATGAAGATTGTAAAATAAAAAAATTATATATATATATATAATACCAGTCAGACGTTTGACACACCTACTCATTCAAGGGTTTTTCAACAGGACAATGACCCAATACACCTCCAGGTAACCTCAAAGGTAAAGGGTGTCTACTTTGAAGAATCTTAAATATAATATATATTTTGATTTATTTAACACTTTTGTGGTTACTCCATGATTCCATATGTGTTATTTCATAATTTTGATGTCTTCACTATTATTCTACAATGTAGAAAATAGTAAAAAATAAAGAAGAACCCTGGAATGAGGAGGTGTGTCCAAACTTATAGATGGTATAGATGGTACTGTACTGGTACTGTATAGATGGTACTGTATAGATGGTACTGTACTGGTACTGTAGAGATGGTACTGTATAGATGGTACTGTACTGGTACTGTATATATGGTACTGTACTGGTACTGTACTGGTACTGTATAGATGGTACTGTACTGGTACTGTATAGATGGTACTGTATAGATGGTACTGTACTGGTACTGTATAGATGGTACTGTATAGATGGTACTGTACTGGTATAGATGGTACTGTATAGATGGTACTGTATAGATGGTACTGTACTGGTACTGTATAGACATGGAGTGTTAACTCCTTTAGTTGGCGCTCCCTGTTTTGATTTCTAGACAAAAATAATCCTTTAATTGCTTTTATTTTGCTCCTCCTTTTTGGTTTGCTTCCTGTCTTTAAGTTTGGTGTTAGTTTTTCTTTTGTTTGCCTCTTCTTGGGTGAATTTAGTGGGTCTCATGGTGGGTATCTTTTCTGTTCCAGTTGTTGTTGCTAGTCACCTTCCAGTGGACACCCCCATGAGTGTCTTTCAGAACCCCTCCTTAAACCCCACCTGTTTTGTTTTGCTTGTTGGTCAGGGACTCTTTGTTCCCCCTTTTGTTTGAGCGACATTTTTGGTGTCTTTGCTGGGGAACGTAACACAACACTTTTTAATTCCAATGCGTCATCTTTCAGATCAAGTCAAAGCATTGTAGTCTGAATTTCACTGTAGTTGACCTGATGCCATTTCAGGTCAATCCAGGAGCTGTGCCCTTTATTGTATTTGTGGATATTTATTTATTGTTTTGGATGTCCTCCTGAATTGAAGAACATGACTTTAATGTCCAAAGTACATGGATGTCCAACAGAGAACTGTCTCATGCTTAATTCCAACCCCTCAGAAAAACATACACAAGACACATATGAAATGAAGTGGTTTCACATGCACGTATCTTCCCATATCTTTTGGACATGTCCTAAATTACAACTCTCCTGGACAAACATAATCTCTAAACTCAAAGACATGTTTAAAGTGGACATCCAAATAACATAACGTATCTCGGAATTTCTCCACAAGCACTCAACAATACTGACAAACTGCTCTCTAAAATCGTTTTAGCCGTGAGTAAGAATGCAATAGGAAGACACTGGCTATCACCTCAATTACCAACCATCCTGAACACAGAAGACCAGAACCCAGAAGACCAGACCCCAAAACACAGAAGACCAGACCCCAGAAGACCAGACCCCAGAAGACCAGACCCCAGAAGACCAGAACCCAGAAGACCAAAACCCAGAACTTAGAAGACCAGAACCCAGAAGACCAGAACCCAGAAGACCAGAACCCAGAAGACCAGACCCCAGAATACCAGACCACAGAAAAAAATTATAAACTTTTTCACTTGTTTTCAGACATGGAGGTGAAGCCAATCAACAAGCGGGCGTCGGGCCAAGCCTTTGAGGTGATTCTGAAGCCCCCCTCCCCGGTGTCAGATGTGGCCCACAGCATCGCTTCGCCCCCCAAGAGGGAGGTGTCCCTAGAGGACATCCAGAAGAAATTGGAGGCAGCTGAGGACCGGAGGAGGGTGAGTAGTAGAACTATAGAACTAGAATGATAAAACTAAGAAAAAAGATCCCAAAAGTGATCTTCGGCTGTCCCCGTAGTAGAACCCTTTTTGGTTCCGTGGTTCTACCTGCAACCAAAATGTCTGTTGTCCGATAGCACCTTTTTTCCCTTAGAGTGTATATACTTATAGATCTTTGAGTAGGCAATCCCAGGGCAAAGCATGTTGATATAATAATTAATATCCATATAATTAGAATCAACAGAACAGCTGTCCCATTCAAGTTCATATTCCGTGGTGAATGGATCGGCGGCCATATTGAATGTACCCTTCAAATTACTGTGGTCGGAGGTGCTTTGACCATTCTAGTGATGCCAACTCTATGGTGACATCCATGGTCTCTCTGTGGTCCAGTCCCAGGAGGCCCAGGTGCTGAGGGCCCTGGCAGAGAAGAGGGAGCATGAGAGGGATGTGCTGCTCAAGGCCATGGAAGAGAACAACAACTTCAGCAAAATGGCAGAAGAGAAGCTGACCATGAAGATGGAGCAAATCAAGGAGAACCGGGAGGCCCACCTGGCAGCCATGATGGAACGCCTGCAGGAGAAGGTGAGAGAAGACTGGCCAGTAGTACTGTAGCAGTAGTAATGGAGTAGTAGTAGTAGTAGTAGCAGTAGTAATGGAGTAGTAGTAGTAGTAGTAGTAGTAGTAGTAGTAGTAGTAGTAATGGAGTAGTAGTAGTCGTAGTAGTAGCAGTAGTAATGGAGTAGTAGTAGTAGTAGTAGTAGTAGTAGTAGTAGTAGTAGTAGTAGTAGTAGTAATGGAGTAGTAGTAGTAGTAATGGAGTAGTAGTAGTAATAATGGAGTAGTAGTAGTAACAGTAGTAGCGTTAGTAGTAGTAGTACTACTGTAGTAGTAGTAGTAGTAGTATTCATGGAGTAGTAGTAGTAGTAGTAGTAGTAGTAGTGTAGTAGTAGTAGTACTACTGTAGTAGTAGTAGTAGTAGTAGTAGTAATGTGGTGGTAGTAGTAGTAGAAGTAGTAATGGAGTAGTAGTAGTAATGGAGTAGTAGTAGTAGAAGTAGTAATGTAGTAGTAGTAGTGGTAATGGAGTAGTAGTGGTAGTAGTAGTAATATAGTAGTAGTAGTAGTAATGTAGTGGTATAAGTAGTAATGGAGTAGTAGTAGTAGTGGTGGTAGTAGTAGTAGTAATGTAGTAGTAGTAGTAGTGGTAGCAGTACTGTAGTAGTAGTAGTAGTAGTAGTAGTACTACTACTACTAGTAGTAGTAGTAGTAGTAGTAGTAGTAGTGTGGTAGTAGTGTGGTAGTAGTAGTAGTAGTAGTAGTAATGTAGTAGTAGTATAGTAGTCATAATAGTAGTAGTAGTACTGTAGTAGTATCGATGGAGTAGTAGAAGTAGTAGAAGTAGTAGTAGTAGTAGTAGTAGTAGTAGTAGTAGTAGTAGTAGTAGTAGTAGTAGTAGTGTAGAGACAATCCACCTCTTTCTTATAGAAGTCCAGTTCAGTAGCGGTGAGCTCCCTTCTCCTACTGTAGAGCATTAGAGAGGTGTAGGACTTCTCATCCTCATCCCATCTCTCCAGGGTCAGGAGGCAGTCTGAGCATGTTGTAAGGAGAACCTCAGTAACAGGGATGGGGATCACTGAGCTCCTTGTGTTATTGTCATGCAGAGTAAAGTTAGAGTTGATCCTGGAGCGTCAGAGTCCTCTGATCCGGAATACTGAAGCCATAGAAGTCTACGACATTGAACGGCACAAAGTCCTTTATCCAGGCACTGTGTAATAATGTATTCAGTATTAGCTACCAGTAGTAGTAGTAGTATGAGTACTGTAGTAATAGTAGAACTGTATTAGTACTACTGTCGTAATAGTAATACTGTAGTAGTACTTTTATAGCACTGGCAGTAGCAGTTCTGTAGTAGTTGCAGTAGTATTAGTAGTAGTAATAATAGTAGTAGTAGTAATACTGTAGTAGTAGTAGTAGTAGTAGTAGTAGTAGTAGTAGTAGTAGTAGTAGTAGTATTGAAGTAGTAGTAGTACTGTAGTAGTACCAGTACTACTGTGGTAGGAGTAGTAGTAGTAGTAGTAGTAGTGGTAGTAGTAGTACTACTATTGTCGTAGTAGTAGTAGTACTGTCATAGTAGTAGTAGTATTAGTAGTAGTACTATTGAAGTAGTAGTAGTAGTACTGTAGTAGTTGTAGTGGTAGTAGTAGTAGTAGTAGTAGTAGTAGTAGTGGTGGTATTAGTACTGTAGTGGTAGTAGAAGTAGTAGTAGTAATAGTAGTAGTTGTAGTGGTAGTACTGTAGTAGTAGTAGTAATACTGTAGTAGTAGTAGAAGTAGTAGTAGTAATACTAGTAGTACTGTAGTAGTAGTAGTAGTAGTAGTAGTAGTAGTAGTAGTAGTAGTAGTAATAGTAGTAGTGGTAGTAGTAGTAGTACTGCAGTAGTAGTAGTAGTTCTGTGGTATTAGTAGTAATGGTGTAGTAGTAATGGTGTAGCAGGGTTGTAACGTAATAGTAATGTAAGATGGAGCAGATCAAGGAGAACCGCCAGGCCAACCTGGCAGCCATGATGGAACGCCTGCAGAAGAAGGTGTGATCTAGAATTAGAACGATAGAACTACAATTATAATAGAGTCTTCATTCTAAGAGACCACTAGGGGTCATCCTGACTGCATATGCTATAGCTCTACTTCCTGTCCAGTGTGGATGTTAACTTCGTCCTCTCTATCTGTGGTGTCTGTGTCCTGTGTTTCAGGAGAGACATGCAGCCGTGGTGCGCAGGAACAAAGAGCTGAGGGAAGAGCTGACAGCGTGAGCCCCACCTCTCCCCAATGTCCACCAACCACGTCCCTCCACCCAGCCGCCCAACCCCTGGAAACTCCACAGCAGACACCAAGACCTGGAGGGTGGAGGACTTCACTACCACCACACTGCACCACCCACCCGACCCCTCCACACACACACACACACACACACACACACACACACACACACACACACACACACACACACACACACACACACACACACACACACACACACACACACACACACACACACACACACACACACACACACACACACACACACACAATCAGTATTAACAGTATTTTTAATTGGATAATTAATGATTTACTTTTTTTGGAAGGGGAAAAAATGAACAACATGAAAACATGGGTATTATTTTGTAAATACTTCATTTTTGTATCTATCTTGATGGGTAGGCTAGGCTGATTGAGCGCAAACCAGTGTATCAAATGTACTGCGTTGTACAATTTCAAATGTTTAATTTGTTATCTAATTATTTATTGGTTCTTGAAATTTGAATCTACAATAATTTTTTTTGTGAAAGTCTTTTTTGGTGTTGTGAGTTGGTTGTTAGCTGACGTTTGCATTGTTTTCTGATCATGTCAGTTTCTGTGTCTTTGTGAAGAATGTTAACAGGTAGTGAACTCAGACTCCTGACAGCGCATCCCATTTGATCACCTCACACACATCCACACACACGCACACACACACATCCACACACATGCACACGCACACATCCACACACACGCACACACACACGCACACACATTCACACACACACGCACACACACATCCACACACACACATCCACACACATGCACACACTCACACACACACACACATCCACACACACACAAACATTTGCACACACGCTATGAACGCACATTAACAATCTGCCAAACTCTCGGCTTAAAATGTCCACATGTCCTCAAATGATCTTGAGGTAGCTGGAACAAGAGAGGTGATTGGTCCTCTTTAACAATTTGTCTCCAGAGGGATCAACTGTTTATCACTTCCTCCAGACTGACCCCTGACTATATACTATGGCAGCCTGTTCCCTATAAAGTGCACTACTGTTGACCAGAGTAGTGCAGTAAAAAGGGTATAGTGTTCCATTTGGGATGCAAGCCAGGTGATTAACTTTAGTTTACTCTAGTCTGATATGTCCACTGAATCTGGAGACTTGAATGTTATGACATCATAGAGCCACCATACATGACATCCTGGCCAGTAGAATGTTCTAAAGCCCCCTTTCCTTTATCTTGATAGACTGACACGACACACGTGTTCACTCTAAGTCTACATGTGTGTGTTTGTGTGTGTGTGTGTGTTTCAAGTGAGGTGTCATATCATCAGCGTCCTCTCTCTGGTAGTTCCATAGACAGAGAATGGATGCTCCACATTCAGCACACAAAAATGACTCTTTTTAGATATGTCACAACGATCTGCCTGCATCCTCCACAAGCTGACTATTACAGTACAAGTGTTCTGCCTCCATGTGTCTCAAGCTTCGCTGAATAAAGCTTTGGGGTTCTGTCAACATGGCATGTACCATCTCATTATTTTCTGTGCTAAAGTCAAGGAAACATGTAAACTGCCAAATAAAAGAACCAATGACCTAAACATATTGAGTAGTTGATGTTTTAGGAATGACTGTCCTGCTGTCGACAAGAGACGTTGAGTTGGCTACTGTAAGTGATGTCAGTAGAACAAGGTTCCCCAAACTCGGCGCTGGGGACTCTAAGGGGTGCACCTTTTGATTCTTGCCCAAGCACTACACAGCTGATTCAAATAATCAACCAATCATCCAGTTTTGATGATTTGAATCAGCTGTGTAGTGCTAGGGGAAAAACTGAACGTTCCCTTGGGGGCCCCAGGACCCAGTTTGAGAAACCCTGAAGTAGACTATCACCCATTATATTTCCTTTTCTTTTTAAATGCTCCCGATTGTAGCTGATTATTGGGACAAACAAAACAATGTAAATCACATTTGTCTTAATCTGGATTTATTGTGTTGAATGTAGAGCAACACGAGCAGAGTGGAGTTTGGTCCCACATCAAGGCATCAGACACTGTTTACAGGCTTGCTGGGTTAGGTACTGTAACCCTGGGTTACTGTAGAATACATGGTGGGCAGAAACCAATCAGGGAGGAGGAGGCAACTACTCATCAAACACAAAAAACATTGAAAATGCCTAATAAACATAATTCTTTAATTCGTTAAAAATATTTCTGAGTATTCTTGGAATCTCTGAAATAAAATTAACTGCATTCTCAAATTCCTTTGCAATTTTATCTTCTAAGAGTGGAGTTGCTTGGGAACAGAGATCTTTCTGTGGATCCATGAACATCGCTGGTGGCAGACTGAGACAATCCACCTGTTTCTTATAGAAGTCCAGTTCAGTAGCGGTGAGCTCCCTTCTCCTACTGTAGAGCGTTAGAGAGGTGTAGGACTTCTCATCCTCAACCCGTCTCTCCAGGGTCAGGAGGCAGTCTGAGCATGTTGTCAGGAGAACCTCAGTAACAGGGATGGGGGTCACTGAGCTCCATTGGCTGTTGTCATGCAGAGTAAAGTTAGAGTTGATCCTGTAGCATCTGAATCGAAAAGCATTTTGATGCGGAATACTGATGCCAAAGAACTGGGCGATGTCAAGAATGTTGTTCTGGGTACCGACCGGCACAGAGACCTCTATCCAGGCACTGTGTAATAAGGTATACAGTATTTGTTCCCAGAAAGGACCATCTGAACTCTCAGCAATATACACCCACTTCCCCAGAGTCTGCAAGATGGAAAGGCAGATAGACAATAACTGGGTCAGCTGACACAAACAACCCTGTCTCCCTAACCATGGGTGGACAGACAGACGACGGACAGGCAGACGTATGGACAGACAGATGGAGTGACAGACAGATGACAGACAGACAGACAGACAGACAGACGGACGGACGGACAGACGGACGGACGGACGGATGGACGGACAGGCGGACAGGTGGATGGACAGACAGACAGACAGGCGGACAGACAGGCGGACAGAAAGACAAACAAACAGACAGACAGACGGACCGACGGACCGACCGACCGTTCGACAGACGGACAGGCAGACAGGTGGATGGACAGACAGACAGACAGACAGGCGGACAGACAGGCAGACAGAAAGACAAACAAACAGACAGACAGACAGACAGACAGACAGACAGACAGACGGACAGGTGGATGGACAGACAGACAGGCGGACAAAAAGACAAACAAACAGACAGACAGACAGACAGACAGACAGACAGTACAGTTCAGTAGATAGTACCTGAGAGACACTGCTCAGCTCCAGTGGTCTCAGGAGATCCTCACAGGTTAAAGGGGCCGCCTGGGAGCCACTCACTGAGAGAAGGCCCAGGACAACAGTGACACACACAGCCAGCAACATATCTCAATATGTCTCACTCACTATAATGAATCTTCCTGTGTCTCTGTACAGTAAGTCTGTCTCACTCACTATAATGAATCTCCCTGTGTCTCTGTACAGTAAGTCTGTCTCACTCACTATAATGAATCTCCCTGTGTCTCTGTACAGTAAGTCTGTCTCACTCACTATAATGAATCTCCCTGTGTCTCTGTACAGTAAGTCTGTCTCACTCTGCCTGTTGATGTTTCAGTGATGCCAAGGATAGTTCCCGTCTTTATATGATCTAATGTTTGCTCTCCTCTACCTTTCATGGTACATCAGATCAGATGTCAGGGACATTTACTGTTTGTACTGTCTGGCAGAGGAGGCTGGTATGAGGATCTATAGGAGGACGAGCTCATTGTAATGGCTGGAATGGAATAATTGGAACGGTATCAAACACATCAGGCATATGGAAACCATGTTTGACTCCGTTCCATTTGACTACATTCCAGCCAATACAATGAGGCCGTCCTCCTATAGCTCCTCCCTGCTCTGCTGTCTGGGTTCACAGTTCCACCACTGTTGCTAAATCTAAACAAGACAAAGTCCCACTCCTAATCTCTTGTGGACAGACTACATAACATAAAATTAGTTTCTGACGCAATTATGCACCATTTTAGTTGTGAGTTTCTGAAATCAAATCACATGATTTATTTGTTACATGTGCTGAATGCACCAGGTGTAGTTGTATTATAGTGAAATGCTCACTTACAAGCCCTGAACCAACAATGCAGTTTAAGAAAAGTAAGTGTTAAGTAAAAAATAGATGAATAAAAAAGTATATTAAAGAGCAGCAGTGAAATAACAACAGCGAGACTATATACAGGGGGTACCGGTACAGAGTCAATGTGGAGGCTATATACAGGGTGTTACGGTACAGAGTCAATGTGGAGGCTATATACAGGGTGTTACGGTACAGAGTCAATGTGGAGGCTATATACAGGGTGTACCGGTACAGAGTCAATGTGGAGGCTATATACAGGGGGTACCGGTACAGAGTCAATGTGGAGGCTATATACAGGGGGTACCGGTACAGAGTCAATGTGGAGGCTATATACATGGGGTACCGGTACAGAGTCAATGTGGAGGCTATATACAGGGGGTACCGGTACAGAGTCAATGTGGAGGCTATATACAGGGGGTACCGGTACAGAGTCAATGTGGAGGCTATATACAGGGGGTACCGGTACAGAGTCAATGTGGAGGCTATATACAGGGTGTACCGGTACAGAGTCAATGTGGAGGCTATATACAGGGGGTACCGGTACAGAGTCAATGTGGAGGCTATATACAGGGGGTACCGGTACAGAGTCAATGTGGAGGCTATATACAGGGGGTACCGGTACAGAGTCAATGTGGAGGCTATATACAGGGGGTACCGGTACAGAGTCAATGTGGAGGCTATATACAGGGGGTACCGGTACAGAGTCAATGTGGAGGCTATATACAGGGGGTACCGGTACAGAGTCAATGTGGAGGCTATATACAGGGGGTACCGGTACAGAGTCAATGTGGAGGCTATATACAGGGGGTACCGGTACAGAGTCAATGTGGAGGCTATATACAGGGTGTACCGGTACAGAGTCAATGTGGAGGCTATATACAGGGGGTACCGGTACAGAGTCAATGTGGAGGCTATATACAGGGGGTACCGGTACAGAGTCAATGTGGAGGCTATATACATGGGGTACCGGTACAGAGTCAATGTGGAGGCTATATACATGGGGTACCGGTACAGAGTCAATGTGGAGGCTATATACAGGGGGTACCGGTACAGAGTCAATGTGGAGGCTATATACAGGGGGTACCGGTACAGAGTCAATGTGGAGGCTATATACATGGGGTACCGGTACAGAGTCAATGTGTAGGCTATATACAGGGGGTACCGGTACAGAGTCAATGTGGAGGCTATATACAGGGGGTACCGGTACAGAGTCAATGTGGAGGCTATATACAGGGTGTACCGGTACAGAGTCAATGTGGAGGCTATATACAGGGGGTACCAGTACAGAGTCAATGTGGAGGCTATATACAGGGGGTACCGGTACAGAGTCAATGTGGAGGCTATATACAGGGTGTTACGGTACAGAGTCAATGTGGAGGCTATATACAGGGTGTACCGGTACAGAGTCAATGTGGAGGCTATATACAGGGTGTACCAGTACAGAGTCAATGTGGAGGCTATGTACAGGGGGTACCGGTACAGAGTCAATGTGGAGGCTATATACAGGGGGTACCGGTACAGAGTCAATGTGGAGGCTATATACAGGGGGTACCGGTACAGAGTCAATGTGGAGGCTATATACAGGGGGTACCGGTACAGAGTCAATGTGGAGGCTATATACAGGGGGTACCGGTACAGAGTCAATGTGGAGGCTATATACAGGGGGTACCGGTACAGAGTCAATGTGGAGGCTATATACAGGGTGTTACGGTACAGAGTCAATGTGGAGGCTATATACAGGGTGTACCGGTACAGAGTCAATGTGGAGGCTATATACAGGGGGTACCGGTACAGAGTCAATGTGGAGGCTATATACAGGGGGTACCGGTACAGAGTCAATGTGGAGGCTATATACAGGGGGTACCGGTACAGAGTCAATGTGGAGGCTATATACAGGGGGTACCGGTACAGAGTCAATGTGGAGGCTATATACAGGGGGTACCGGTACAGAGTCAATGTGGAGGCTATATACAGGGGGTACCGGTACAGAGTCAATGTGGAGGCTATATACAGGGGGTACCGGTACAGAGTCAATGTGGAGGCTATATACAGGGGGTACCGGTACAGAGTCAATGTGGAGGCTATATACAGGGGGTACCGGTACAGAGTCAATGTGGAGGCTATATACAGGGGGTACCGGTACAGAGTCAATGTGGAGGCTATATACATGGGGTACCGGTACAGAGTCAATGTGGAGGCTATATACATGGGGTACCGGTACAGAGTCAATGTGGAGGCTATATACAGGGGGTACCGGTACAGAGTCAATGTGGAGGCTATATACAGGGGGTACCGGTACAGAGTCAATGTGGAGGCTATGTACAGGGGGTACCGGTACAGAGTCAATGTGGAGGCTATATACATGGGGTACCGGTACAGAGTCAATGTGGAGGCTATATACAGGGGGTACCGGTACAGAGTCAATGTGGAGGCTATGTACAGGGGGTACCGGTACAGAGTCAATGTGGAGGCTATATACAGGGGGTACCGGTACAGAGTCAATGCGGAGGCTATATACAGGGGGTACCGGTACAGAGTCAATGTGGAGGGTATATACAGGGGGTACCGGTACAGAGTCAATGTGGAGGCTATATACATGGGGTACCGGTACAGAGTCAATGTGGAGGCTATATACAGGGGGTACCGGTACAGAGTCAATGTGGAGGCTATATACATGGGGTACCGGTACAGAGTCAATGTGGAGGCTATATACAGGGGGTACCGGTACAGAGTCAATGTGGAGGCTATATACATGGGGTACCGGTACAGAGTCAATGTGGAGGCTATATACAGGGGGTACCGGTACAGAGTCAATGTGGAGGCTATATACAGGGGGTACCGGTACAGAGTCAATGCGGAGGCTATATACATGGGGTACCGGTACAGAGTCAATGTGGAGGCTATATACATGGGGTACCGGTACAGAGTCAATGTGGAGGCTATATACAGGGGGTACCGGTACAGAGTCAACGTGGAGGCTATATACAGGGGGTACCGGTACAGAGTCAATGTGGAGGCTATACACAGGGGGTACCGGTACAGAGTCAATGTGGAGGCTATATACATGGGGTACCGGTACAGAGTCAATGTGGAGGCTATATACAGGGGTTACCGGTACAGAGTCAACGTGGAGGCTATATACAGGGGGTACCGGTACAGAGTCAATGTGGAGGCTATATACAGGGGGTACCGGTACAGAGTCAATGCGGAGGCTATGTACAGGGGGTACCGGTACAGAGTCAATGTGGAGGCTATATACAGGGGGTACTGGTACATAGTCAATTAAAGTGACTATGCATAGAAAATAAACAGAGAAGCAGCATTTACAGGGGGGGGGGGGGTGCAATGCAAATAGTCTGGGTAGCCTTCTGGATGTCATAAGGTGAACGCACCAATTTGTAAGTCGCTCTGGATAAGAGCGTCTGCTAAATGACTTAAATGTAAATGTTAAATGTAGCCATTTGATTAGCTCAGGGCTGCCCAACCCTCTTCCCGGAGATCTACCGTACTGTGGGTTTTCAGTCCAACCCTGATTTAACACACCTGATTCTACTAATTGGCTGCTCAACAAGACCTTAACTAGCTGAATACCCTCTGTAGTGCCTTACGGTCGGAGGCAGTTGCCTTACCAGGCAGTGATGCAGCCAGTCAGGATGCTCTCGATGGTGCAGCTGTAAATCTTTTTGAGGATCTGAGGACTCATGCCAAATCTTTTCGGTCTCCTGAGGGGGAATAGGGTTTGTTGTGCCCTCTTCATGACTGTCTTGGTGTGTTTGGACCATGATAGTTTGTTGGTGATGTGGACACCAAGGAACTTGAAGCTCTCAACCTGCTCTACCACAGCCCCGAACGAACCCATTCCTCAACAAAACCTGAACTCAGGGGTCAATGTAACATACTGACTGTAAAAACAACCTGAACTCCAAGGTTCATGTAACATACTGACTAATAACAACCTGAACTCACGGGTCAACATAACATACTGACTGTAAAAACAACCTGAACTCAGGGGTCAACACAACATACTGACTGTAAAAACAACCTGAACTCAGGGGTCAACATAACATACTGACTGTAAAAACAACCTGAACTCAGGGGTCAACACAACATACTGACTGTAAAAACAACCTGAACTCAGGGGTCAACATAACATACTGACTGTAAAAACAACCTAAACTCAGGGGTCAACATAACATACTGACTGTAAAAGAGACAATAATAGGGACTGTAACAAGTGTGCTTGCTGGATATGTAGCTATATTATGAGGTCAGTCTGGACACCAACACCCAGTGGGTTTTGTTAACCAGAGGGTATGAAACCATAGTGGTAAACACTACTTCTGTTATGAGAAACAGGAAGTTGTGTCGGGCCAGAGATCTTTCTGTGGATCCATGAACGTCGCTGGTGGCAGACTGAGACACCACAAAGACAGAGCAGATCAAGGAAAACCGGGAGGCCCACCTGGCAGCCATGATGGAACGCCTGCAGGAGAAGTTGAGAGAAGTGTCGTGGAAAATTGCAAGATTATGTTATAATGCTTGTATTGCATTATAATGGTTGTTTTATTCGACAGAATAGAATATTCTGTTAACTATTGTGTGTGTGTGTGTTCCACTGAGGATGGGCCTCTATGAGATAGCACTGACAGAGGAGATTTGCGATGTCTTTGGGTGATAAAACCTAAAGAGCATTCCAGAGAACATGAGCTAATGGTTCTGTTCTATGCCGTACCAGGGAGAGACAGTTCCCTTTTGGAGTAAGGGGGCCAGACACTGGTCTTTACAATGAAAACTGTTGACACAGCAGTAACTGTCTGCTAAGTTTTATAGATATCTTTCATACAAATCTTAACCTTTGTGAACTGTTCCTAAGATCTGTGGTTCGTCAGTATAAGTTGAGAGGGGTGTATCTTGGCTATAAAAGATCTTTGTACTTTTCTGTTGGTACTTTTCAATGGTTTATTAGAGATAGCGCATCATTGAAAGTCAAAAAAGGCTATTGCAAAGCTCTTATTAAAAATTATGTAGTTTAAGTATAACGACTGGTGTGTGAAGTTTGTAACTCTGCTCATTTGGTAAAGCAGAAATATGCCAAAACAGAAGATTGCCAGTAGTAGTAGTAGTAGTACTGCAGTAGTAGTAGTAGTTCTGTAGTAGTAGTAGTAATACTGTAGTAGTAGCAGTGTTAGTAGTAATACTATTGAAGTAGTAGTAGTAGTGCTGTAGTAGTAGTAGTAGTAGTAGTAGTAGTAGTAGTAGTAGTAGTACTATTACTAGTAGTCGTTGTAGTAGTAGTACTGTAGTAGTAGTAGTAGTAGTAGTAGTAGTAGTAGTAGTAGTACTAGTAGTAGTAGTAGTAGTAGTAGTAGTAGTAGTAGTAGCACAATTGGCATAGCGTCGTCCGGGTTAGGGGTTAGGGAGGGATTGGCCGGTAGGGATATCCTTGTCTCAGTATGTAAAAAATGTAATAAAATGTATGCACTCTACTGTAAGTCGCTCTGGATAAGAGCGTCTGCTAAATGACTAAAATGTAAATGTAAATGTACTGCAGTAGTAGTAGTAGTAATGGTGTAGTAGTAATGGTGTAGCAGGGTAGTAACGTAATATTAATGTAAGATGGAGCAGATCAAGGAGAACCGCCAGGCCCACCTGGCAGCCATGATGGAACGCCTGCAGGAGAAGGTGTGATCTAGAATTAGAATGATAGAACTACAATTAAAATAGAGTCTTCATTCTAAGAGACCACTAGGGGTCATCCTGACTGCATATGCTATAGCTCTACTTCCTGTCCAGTGTGGATGTTAACTTCGTCCTCTCTATCTGTGGTGTCTGTGTCCTGTGTTTCAGGAGAGACATGCAGCCGTGGTGCGCAGGAACAAAGAGCTGAGGGACGAGCTGACAGCGTGAGCCCCACCTCTCCCCAATGTCCACCAACCACGTCCCTCCACCCAGCCGCCCAACCCCTGGAAACTCCACAGCAGACACCAAGACCTGGAGGGTGGAGGACTTCACTACCACCACACTGCACCACCCACCCGACCCCTCCACACACACACACACACACACACACACACACACACACACACACACACACACACACACACACACACACACACACACACACACACACACACACACACACACACACACACACACACACACACACACACAATCAGTATTAACAGTATTTTTAATTGGATAAGTACCATCTCATTATTTTCTGTGCTAAAGTCAAGGAAACATGTAAACTGCCAAATAAAAGAACCAATGACCTAAACATATTGAGTAGTTGATGTTTTAGGAATGACTGTCCTGCTGTCGACAAGAGACGTTGAGTTGGCTACTGTAAGTGATGTCAGTAGAACAGGGTTCCCCAAACTCGGCGCTGGGGACTCTGAGGGGTGCACCTTTTGATTCTTGCCCTAGCACTACACAGCTGATTCAAATAATCAACCAATCATCCAGCTTTGATGATTTGAATCAGCTGTGTAGTGCTAGGGGAAAAACTGAATGTTCCCTTGGGGGCCCCAGGACCCAGTTTGAGAAACCCTGAAGTAGACTATCACCCATTATATTTCCTTTTCTTTTTAAATGCTCCCGATTGTAGCTGATTATTGGGACAAACAAAACAATGTAAATCACATTTGTCTTAATCTGTATTTATTGTGTTGAATGTAGAGCAACACGAGCAGAGTGGAGTTTGGTCCCACATCAAGGCATCAGACACTGTTTACAGGCTTGCTGGGTTAGGTACTGTAACCCTGGGTTACTGCTGCCTACATGCTCCCTCCTATCAGGGAGGAGGCAACTACTCATTAACCGAACATTTCAGAAAATGGCTGATAAACAGAATTCTTTACTTGTTCAAATGCATTTCTGAGCATTCTTGGAATCTCTGAAATAAAATTAACTGCATTCTCAACTTCCTTCGCAATTTGATCTTCTATGAGTGGAGTTGTGTCGAGACAGAGATCTTTCTGTGGATCCATGAACGTCGCTGGTGGCAGACTGAGACAATCCACCTGTTTCTTATAGAAGTCCAGTTCAGTAGCGGTGAGCTCCCTTCTCCTACTGTAGAGCGTTAGAGAGGTGTAGGACTTCTCATCCTCATCCCATCTCTCCAGGGTCAGGAGGCAGTCTGAGCACGTTGTCAGGAGGCTCTCAGTAACAGGGATGGGGTTCACTGAGCTCCATGTGCTATTGTCATGCAGAGTAAAGTTAGAGTCGATCCTGGAGCATCCGAATCCAAAAGCATTTTGATGTGGAATACCGAAGCCATAGAACTGGGCGATGTCAAGAATGTTGTTCTGGGTACCGACCGGCACAGAGAGCTCTATCCAGGCACTGTGTAATAAGGTATACAGTATTTGTTCCCAGAATGGACGGTCTGAACTCTCAGCAATATACACCCACTTCCCCAGAGTCTGCAAGATGGAAAGGCAGATAGACAATAACTGGGTTAGCTGACACAAACAACCCTGTCTCCCTAACCATGGGTGGACAGACAGACGGACGGACGGACGTACTGACAGACAGACGGACAGACAGACAGACAGACAGACAGGCAGACAGACAGGCAGACAGACAGACGGACGGACGTACTGACTGACAGACAGACAGACAGACAGACAGACAGACGGACGGACGGACGGACGGACGGACAGACAGACAGACAGACAGACAGACAGACGGACGGACGTACTGACTGACAGACAGACAGACAGACAGACAGACAGACAGACAGACGGACAGACGGACAGACGGACAGACGGACAGACGGACGGACGGACGGACGTACTGACAGACAGACAGACGGACAGACAGACGGACAGACGGACAGACGGACAGACGGACGGACAGACGGACAGACGGACAGGCGGACAGACAGGCGGACAGACATACGGACAGGTGGACGGACGGACAGACGGACAGACGGACAGACGGACAGACGGACAGACGGACAGACAGGCGGACGGACATACGGACAGGTGGACAGACATACAGACAGACGGACAGACGGACAGACGGACAGACGGACAGACGGACAGGCGGACAGGCGGACAGACAGACAGGTGGACGGACGGACGGACAGACAGGCGGACAGACATACAGACAGGTGGATGGACAGACAGACAGTACAGTTCAGTAGATAGTACCTGAGTGACACTGCTCAGCTCCAGTGGTCTCAGGAGATCCTCACAGGTTAAAGGGGCCGCCTGGGAGCCACTCACTGAGAGAAGGCCCAGGACAACAGTGACACACACAGCCAGCAACATATCTCAATATGTCTCACTCACTATAATGTGTCTCTGTACAGTAAGTCTGTCTCACTCACTATAATGAATCTCCCTGTGTCTCTGTACAGTAAGTCTGTCTCACTCTGCCTGTTGATGTTTCAGTGATGCCAAGGATAGTTCCAGTCTTTATATGATCTAATGTTTGCTCTCCTCTGCCTTTCATGGTACATCAGATCAGCCAGTCAAATGAGGTCGTCCTCCTATAGCTCCTCCCACTGTCCTGCTCTGCTGTCTGGGTTCACAGTTCCACCACTGTTGCTTCATCTAAAACGACTCCTAATCTTGTGTGGACAGACTACATAATTTAAAATGAGTATCTGGAGCAAATAAGGAACATTTTAGTTCTGAGTTTCTGAAATTAACCTATTCTTAAACAAAACTTGAACTCAAGGGTCAACACAACATACTGACTGTAAAAACATCCTGAACTCAGGGATCAACACAACATACTGACTGTAAAAACAACCTGAACTCTGGGGTCAATGTAACATACTGACTGTATAAACAACCTGAACTCAGGGGTCAACATAACATACTGACTGTAAAAACAACCTGAACTCAGGGGTCAACATAACATACTGACTGTAAAAACAACCTGAACTCTGGGGTCAACATAACATACTGACTGTAAAAACATCCTGAACTCAGGGGTCAACATAACATACTGAATGTAAAAACAACCTGAACTCAGGGGTCAACGTAACATACTGACTGTAAAAACATCCTGAACTCAGGGGTCAACATAACATACTGAATGTAAAAACAACCTGAACTCTGGGGTCAACATAACATACTGACTGTAAAAACAACCTGAACTCAGTGGTCAACATAACATACTGACTGTATAAACAACCTGAACTCAGGGGTCAACATAACATACTGACTGTAAAAACATCCTGAACTCAGGGGTCAACATAACATACTGACTGTAAAAACAACCTGAACTCAGGGGTCAACATAACATACTGACTGTATAAACAACCTGAACTCAGGGGTCAACATAACATACTGACTAAATACAACCTGAACTCAGGGGTCAACGTAACATACTGACTGTAAAAACAACCTAAACTCAGGGGTCAACATAACATACTGACTGTAAAAACAACCTGAACTCTGGGGTCAATGTAACATACTGACTGTAAAAACATCCTGAACTCTGGGGTCAATGTAACACACTGACTGTAAAAACAACCTGAACTCAGGGGTCAACATAACATACTGACTGTAAAAACAACCTGAACTCAGGGATCAACATAACATACTGACTGTAAAAACAACCTGAACTCAGGGGTCAACATAACATACTGACTGTAAAAACATCCTGAACTCAGGGGTCAACATAACATACTGACTGTAAAAACAACCTGAACTCAGGGGTCAACATAACATACTGACTGTATAAACAACCTGAACTCAGGGGTCAACATAACATACTGACTAAAAACAACCTGAACTCAGGGGTCAACGTAACATACTGACTGTAAAAACAACCTAAACTCAGGGGTCAACATAACATACTGACTGTAAAAACAACCTGAACTCTGGGGTCAATGTAACATACTGACTGTAAAAACATCCTGAACTCTGGGGTCAATGTAACATACTGACTGTAAAAACAACCTGAACTCAGGGGTCAACACAACATACTGACTGTAAAAACAACCTGAACTCAGGGGTCAACATAACAAACTGACTGTAAAAACAACCTGAACTCTGGGGTCAACATAACATACTGACTGTAAAAACAACTTGAATTCAGGGGTCAATATAACATACTGACTTTAAAAACAACCTGAACTCAGGAGTCGATGTAACATACTGACTGTAAAAACAACCTGAACTCAGGGGTCAACACAACATACTGACTGTAAAAACAACTTGAATTCAGGGGTCAATATAACATACTGACTGTAAAAACAACCTGAACTCAGGGGTCAACATAACATACTGACTGTGAAAGAGATAATAATTGGGACTGTAACAAGTGTATTTGCTGGGTATGTGGCTAGATTATGAGGTCGGTCTGGACACCAACACCCAGTGGGTTTTGTTGACAAGAGGTTATGAAACCAGGCGCCTCCTGAGTGGCACAGTGATCTAAGGCACTGCATCGCAGTGCTTGCTGTGCCACTAGAGATCCTTGTTCGAGTCCAGGCTCTGTCGCAGCCTGTGGCGAACAGTTGGCCCAGCGACGTCCGTGTTAGAGGAGGGTTTGGCCGGGCAGGGATGTTTTTGTCCCATCGTGCTCTAGTGCAGTGCATGCTGACACTATCGCCAGGTGTATTGTGTTTCCTCCAACACATTGGTGCGTCTGGCTTCCGGGTTAAGTGGGCATTGTGTCAAGAAGCAGTGCGGCTTGGTTGGGTTGTGTTTTGGAGGACACACGGCTCTCGACCTTCGCCTCTCCCGAGTCCGTACGGGAGTTGCAGTGATGGGACAAGACTGTAACTATCAATTATATACTACGAAAAAGGGGAAGAAATATATATATATTTTTTAAAGAGTATGAAACCGCAGTGGTAAACACTACTTCTGTTACGAGAAAAATGAAGTTGGGTCGGGACAAAGATCTTTCTGTGGCTCCATGAACGTCGCTGGTGGCAGATTGAGACAATCCATCTGTTTCTTATAGAAGTCCAGTTCAGTAGCGGTGAGCTCCCTTCTCCTACTGTAGAGCGTTAGAGAGGTGTAGGACTTCTCATCCTCATCCCATCTCTCCAGGGTCAGGAGGCAGTCTGAGCACGTTGTTAGGAGAACCTCAGTAACAGGGATGGGGGTCACTGAGGTCCATGTGTTATTGTCATGCAGAGTAAAGTTAGAGTTGATCCTGGAGCATCAGAATCCTCTGATCCAGAATACTGAAGCCATAGAAGTCTACGTCCCTTATCCAGGCACTGTGTAACAATGTATTCAGTATTAGCTACCAGGAAGGACGGCCTGAACTTTCAACAATAGACACCCACTTCCCCAGAGTCTGCAAGATGGAAAGGCAGATAGACAATAACTGGGTTAGCTGACACAAACAACCCTGTCTCCCTAACCTTGGGTGGAGAGACAGACAGACGGACTGACACAGACAGACAGACAGACAGACAGACAGACAGACAGACAGACAGACAGACCAGGACAGACCAGGACAGACCAGGACAGACCAGGACAGACCAGGACAGACAGACAGACAGACAGACAGACAGACATGTGGACATACTGATAGCTATGATGTTTACTCTCTTGTTTCAGGAACATTTCCTGTTTGCTCCATCAAGGTTTCCAGTTCTACAACGGTTGCTAAATCTAATCAACCCAAAGTCCCATTCCTGATCTCTTGTGGACAGACTATGTTACATAAATCGAGTATCTGACCCAATTTTTGTTCTGGGTTTTCCAAGATGAACCCATTCCTAAATGGCAAACACAGAGTGCTATTGTTTCCAGCAGGGGGCAGTAAAACCTTTTGACAAGCTTATATTGAACTTTATTGTATTGACAATACCGTATTGCATTGAATGAAAGGGGCTTTTCAGATTCCCTATAGTGCCATTATTGAAGTCTTAAGTCTTGTATGTGAGTGTCTTGATCTGGTGCAGCACTTGTAATTTCAAGTCTAACATCCCAGCATTCTAAAGTCTAACATCCCAGTATTCTAAAGTCTAACATCCCAGTATTCTAAAGTCTAACATCCCAGTATTCTAAAGTCTAACATTCCAGCATTCTAAAGTCTAACATCCCAGTATTCCAAAGTCTAACATCCCAGCATTCTATAGTCTAACATCCCAGTATTCTAGTCTAACATCCCAGCATTCTAAAGTCTAACATCCCAGCATTCTATAGTCTAACATCCCAGTATTCTAGTCTAACATCCCAGTAT
This sequence comes from Salvelinus fontinalis, assembly GCF_029448725.1. Taxonomy (NCBI): domain Eukaryota; kingdom Metazoa; phylum Chordata; class Actinopteri; order Salmoniformes; family Salmonidae; genus Salvelinus; species Salvelinus fontinalis. Next base: position 71,842 of record NW_026600481.1, read on the forward strand.
TCTATAGTCTAACATCCCAGTATTCTATAGTCTAACATCCCAGCATTCTATAGTCTAACATCCCAGTATTCTAGTCTAACATCCCAGTATTCTATAGTCTAACATCCCAGTATTCTAGTCTAACATCCCAGCATTCTAAAGTCTAACATCCCAGTATTCTAAAGTCTAACATCCCAGTATTCTAAAGTCTAACATCCCAGTATTCTAGTCTAACATCCCAGTATTCTAAAGTCTAACATCCCAGTATTCTAGTCTAACATCCCAGCATTCTAAAGTCTAACATCCCAGCATTCTAAAGTCTAACATCCCAGTATTCTAAAGTCTAACATCCCAGTATTCTAAAGTCTAACATCCCAGTATTCTAAAGTCTAACATTCCAGCATTCTAAAGTCTAACATCCCAGTATTCTAAAGTCTAACATCCCAGTATTCTAAAGTCTAACATTCCAGCATTCTAAAGTCTAACATCCCAGTATTCTAAAGTCTAACATTCCAGCATTCTAAAGTCTAACATCCCAGTATTCTAAAGTCTAACATCCCAGCATTCTATAGTCTAACATCCCAGTATTCTAGTCTAACATCCCAGCATTCTAAAGTCTAACATCCCAGCATTCTATAGTCTAACATCCCAGTATTCTAGTCTAACATCCCAGTATTCTAGTCTAACATCCCAGCATTCTAAAGTCTAACATCCCAGTATTCTAAAGTCTAACATCCCAGTATTCTAAAGTCTAACATCCCAGCATTCTATAGTCTAACATCCCAGCATTCTATAGTCTAACATCCCAGTATTCTAGTCTAACATCCCAGTATTCTATAGTCTAACATCCCAGCATTCTATAGTCTAACATCCCAGTATTCTAGTCTAACATCCCAGTATTCTATAGTCTAACATCCCAGTATTCTATAGCATGCTGTTTACCACCCTAATAAAAGGATAAGTTGTTGTCTTCTCACCCAGGGTGGAGTCAGGTGTCATCTAGCAGGCTGTAGAGCCCCGAGATACCCTGTAATGAACATGAACTCTCCCTGGCAGTCACAGCGGAGGCCTTTCTCCCAGCGTTTCATCAACACTCCAGTCCCCTATTGATGGGGCCAACAGTGGCTTTATATGCTGTACAAACAGCAGCTAGGAGCCGCAGCACACTGACTCATTCTTCTTTATGTGAGAACGTAGGGGGAGCCCCTGTCTGCTCCTTTGTGTTGGTGTCTGTCAACAGTGTAGTTGTGTAGTTGGAGGTTGAGGCCATTGTGGAGGCCAGTGCCTCTTATTGACTCAGGGCCTCGCCAGGCTTGTTCCCAGGGCCCAACCTGAGGGCTCATGAATAATGGAGACAGGATCCTCGGGGGCAGAGGGAGGTTGACACACTATTCACTATTTAGTGCACTACTTTTGACCAGGGCCCATAGGGAAAAGGGTGCCATTCGGGACACAACATTTGACGAAGTGGGGTTATTTCAAATCTGAAGTTTTAACTTTTTAAGCAAATGAGTAATGGTAATCACTACCAGTGTGTCTGCTGAAACCTGGAGTCAGATAGCTGCAGTTTGTGTGTATGCAATGTACACCGCTCAAAAAAATAAAGGCAACACTTAAACAACACAATGTAACTCCAAGTCAATCACACTTCTGTGAAATCAAACTGTCCACTTAGGAAGCAACACTGATTGACAATAAATTTCACATGCTGTTGTGCAAATGGAATAGACAAAAGGTGGAAATTATAGGCAATTAGCAAGACACCCCCAAAAAAGGAGTGATTCTGCAGGTGGTGACCACAGACCACTTCTCAGTTCCTATGCTTCCTGGCTGATGTTTTGGTCACTTTTGAATGCTGGCGGTGCTCTCACTCTAGTGGTAGCATGAGACGGAGTCTACAACCCACACAAGTGGCTCAGGTAGTGCAGTTCATCCAGGATGGCACATCAATGCGAGCTGTGGCAAAAAGGTTTGCTGTGTCTGTGAGCGTAGTGTCCAGAGCATGGAGGCGCTACCAGGAGACAGGCCAGTACATCAGGAGACGTGGATGAGGCCGTAGGAGGGCAAAAACCCAGCAGCAGGACCGCTACCTCCGCCTTTGTGCAAGGAGGTGCACTGCCAGAGCCCTGCAAAATGACCTCCAGCAGACCACAAATGTGCATGTAATCCTTCCCCTGTCCCTGCTCTGTGTACAGATGAGTAATCCTTCCCCTATCCCTGCTCTGTGTATAGAGGAGTAATCCTTCCCCTGTCCCTGCTCTGTGTATAGAGGAGTAATCCTTCCCCTGTCCCTGCTCTGTGTAAAGAGGAGTAATCCACCTGTCCCTGCTCTGTGTATAGAGGAGTAATCCACCTGTCCCTGCTCTGTGTATAGAGGAGTAATCCAACTGTCCCTGCTCTGTGTATAGAGGAGTAATCCACCTGTCCCTGCTCTGTGTATAGAGGAGTAATCCTTCACCTGTCCCTGCTCTGTGTATAGAGGAGTAATCCTTCCCCTGTCCCTGCTCTGTGTATAGAGGAGTAATCCTTCCCCTGTCCCTGCTCTGTGTATAGAGGAGTAATCCTCCCCCTGTCCCTGCTCTGTGTCTAGAGGAGTAATCCTTCACCTGTCCCTGCTCTGTGTATAGAGGAGTAATCCTTCACCTGTCCCTGCTCTGTGTATAGAGGAGTAATCAACCTGTCCCTGCTCTGTGTATAGAGGAGTAATCCACCTGTCCCTGCTCTGTGTATAGAGGAGTAATTCACCTGTCCCTGCTCTGTGTATAGAGGAGTAATCCTTCACCTGTCCCTGCTCTGTGTATAGAGGAGTAATTCACCTGTCCCGGCTCTGTGTATAGAGGAGTAATCCACCTGTCCCTGCTCTGTGTATAGAGGAGTAATCCAACTGTCCCTTCTCTGTGTATAGAGGAGTAATCCACCTGTCCCTTCTCTGTGTATAGAGGAGTAATCCTTCCCCTGTCCCTGCTCTGTGTATAGAGGAGTAATCCAACTGTCCCTGCTCTGTGTATAGAGGAGTAATCCACATGTCCCTGCTCTGTGTATAGAGGAGTAATCCACCTGTCCCTGCTCTGTGTATAGAGGAGTAATCCTCCCCCTGTCCCTGCTCTGTGTATAGAGGAGTAATCCTCCCCCTGTCCCTGCTCTGTGTATAGAGGAGTAATCCTCCCCCTGTCCCTGCTCTGTGTATAGAGGAGTAATCCTTCCCCTGTCCCTGCTCTGTGTCTAGAGGAGTAATCCACCTGTCCCTTCTCTGTGTATAGAGGAGTAATCCACCTGTCCCTGCTCTGTGTATAGAGGAGTAATCCTCCCCCTGTCCCTGCTCTGTGTCTAGAGGAGTAATCCTTCACCTGTCCCTTCTCTGTGTATAGAGGAGTAATCCTTCCCCTGTCCCTGCTCTGTGTCTAGAGGAGTAATCCACCTGTCCCTTCTCTGTGTATAGAGGAGTAATCCACCTGTCCCTGCTCTGTGTATAGAGGAGTAATCCACCTGTCCCTGCTCTGTGTATAGAGGAGTAATCCTTCCCCTGTCCCTGCTCTGTGTATAGAGGAGTAATCCACCTGTCCCTGCTCTGTGTATAGAGGAGTAATCCTTCCCCTGTCCCTGCTCTGTGTATAGAGGAGTAATCCACCTGTCCCTGCTCTGTGTATAGAGGAGTAATCCACCTGTCCCTGCTCTGTGTATAGAGGAGTAATCCACCTGTCCCTGCTCTGTGTATAGAGGAGTAATCCAACTGTCCCTGCTCTGTGTATATAGGAGTAATCCACCTGTCCCTGCTCTGTGTCAAGAGGAGTAATCCACCTGTCCCTTCTCTGTGTATAGAGGAGTAATCCACCTGTCCCTGCTCTGTGTATAGAGGAGGAATCCAACTGTCCCTGCTCTGTGTATAGAGGAGTAATCCAACTGTCCCTGCTCTGTGTATAGAGGAGTAATCCTTCACCTGTCCCTGCTCTGTGTATAGAGGAGTAATCCTTCCCCTGTCCCTGCTCTGTGTATAGAGGAGTAATCCTTCACCTGTCCCTGCTCTGTGTATAGAGGAGTAATCCTTCCCCTGTCCCTGCTCTGTGTATAGAGGAGTAATCCTTCACCTGTCCCTGCTCTGTGTATAGAGGAGTAATCCTTCACCTGTCCCTGCTCTGTGTATAGAGGAGTAATCCACCTGTCCCTGCTCTGTGTATAGAGGAGTAATCCACCTGTCCCTGCTCTGTGTATAGAGGAGTAATTCACCTGTCCCTGCTCTGTGTATAGAGGAGTAATCCTTCACCTGTCCCTGCTCTGTGTATAGAGGAGTAATTCACCTGTCCCTGCTCTGTGTATAGAGGAGTAATCCACCTGTCCCTGCTCTGTGTATAGAGGAGTAATCCAACTGTCCCTTCTCTGTGTATAGAGGAGTAATCCTTCCCCTGTCCCTGCTCTGTGTATAGAGGAGTAATCCAACTGTCCCTGCTCTGTGTATAGAGGAGTAATCAACATGTCACTGCTCTGTATATAGAGGAGTAATCCACCTGTCCCTGCTCTGTGTATAGAGGAGTAATCCTCCCCCTGTCCCTGCTCTGTGTCTAGAGGAGTAATCCTTCCCCTGTCCCTGCTCTGTGTATAGAGGAGTAATCCTCCCCCTGTCCCTGCTCTGTGTATAGAGGAGTAATCCTTCCCCTGTCCCTGCTCTGTGTCTAGAGGAGTAATCCACCTGTCCCTGCTCTGTGTATAGAGGAGTAATCCACCTGTCCTTGCTCTGTGTATATAGGAGTAATCCACCCCCTGTCCCTGCTCTGTGTATAGAGGAGTAATCCACCTGTCCCTTCTCTGTGTATAGAGGAGTAATCCTCCCCCTGTCCCTGCTCTGTGTATAGAGGAGTAATCCACCTGTCCCTGCTCTGTGTCTAGAGGAGTAATCCAACTGTCCCTGCTCTGTGTATAGAGGAGTAATCCACCTGTCCCTGCTCTGTGTATAGAGGAGTAATCCTCCCCCTGTCCCTGCTCTGTGTATAGAGGAGTAATCCTCCCCCTGTCCCTGCTCTGTGTATAGAGGAGTAATCCTCCCCCTGTCCCTGCTCTGTGTATAGAGGAGTAATCCTTCCCCTGTCCCTGCTCTGTGTCTAGAGGAGTAATCCACCTGTCCCTGCTCTGTGTATAGAGGAGTAATCCACCTGTCCTTGCTCTGTGTATAGAGGAGTAATCCACCCCCTGTCCCTGCTCTGTGTATAGAGGAGTAATCCACCTGTCCCTTCTCTGTGTATAGAGGAGTAATCCTCCCCCTGTCCCTGCTCTGTGTATAGAGGAGTAATCCACCTGTCCCTGCTCTGTGTCTAGAGGAGTAATCCAACTGTCCCTGCTCTGTGTATAGAGGAGTAATCCACCTGTCCCTGCTCTGTGTCTAGAGGAGTAATCCTTCCCCTGTCCCTGCTCTGAGTATAGAGGAGTAATCCAACTGTCCCTGCTCTGTGTATAGAGGAGTAATCCTTCCCCTGTCCCTGCTCTGTGTATAGAGGAGTAATCCACATGTCCCTGCTCTGAGTATAGAGGAGTAATCCTTCCCCTGTCCCTGCTCTGTGTATAGAGGAGTAATCCTTCCCCTGCCCCTGCTCTGTGTATAGAGGAGTAATCCCCCTGTCCCTGCTCTGTGTATAGAGGAGTAATCCTTCCCCTGTCCCTGCTCTGTGTATAGAGGAGTAATCCACCTGTCCCTGCTCTGTGTATAGAGGAGTAATCCTTCCCCTGTCCCTGCTCTGTGTATAGAGGAGTAATCCTTACCTGTCCCTGCTCTGTGTATAGAGGAGTAATCCTTCCCCTGTCCCTGCTCTGTATATAGAGGAGTAATCCTTCCCCTGTCCCTGCTCTGTGTATAGAGGAGTAATCCACCTGTCCCTGCTCTGTGTATAGAGGAGTAATCCTTCCCCTGTCCCTGCTCTGTGTATAGAGGAGTAATCCTTCCCCTGTCCCTGCTCTGTGTATAGAGGAGTAATCCAACTGTCCCTTCTCTGTGTATAGAGGAGTAATCCAACTGTCCCTGCTCTGTGTATAGAGGAGTAATCCACCTGTCCCTGCTCTGTGTATAGAGGAGTAATCCTTCCCCTGTCCCTGCTCTGTGTATAGAGGAGTAATCCACCTGTCCCTGCTCTGTGTATAGAGGAGTAATCCACCTGTCCCTGCTCTGTGTATAGAGGAGTAATCCTTCCCCTGTCCCTGCTCTGAGTATAGAGGAGTAATCCACCTGTCCCTGCTCTGTGTATAGAGGAGTAATCCTTCCCCTGTCCCTCCTCTGTGTATAGAGGAGTAATCCTTCCCCTGTCCCTGCTCTGTGTATAGAGGAGTAATCCTTCCCCTGACCCTGCTCTGTGTATAGAGGAGTAATCCACCTGTCCCTGCTCTGAGTATAGAGGAGTAATCCACCTGTCCCTGCTCTGTGTATAGAGGAGTAATCCTTCCCCTGTCCCTGCTCTGTGTATAGAGGAGTAATCCTTCCCCTGTCCCTGCTCTGTGTATAGAGGAGTAATCCACCTGTCCCTGCTCTGTGTATAGAGGAGTAATCCTTCCCCTGTCCCTGCTCTGTGTATAGAGGAGTAATCCACCTGTCCCTGCTCTGTGTATAGATGAGTAATCCACATGTCCCTGCTCTGTGTATAGAGGAGTAATCCACCTGTCCCTGCTCTGTGTATAGAGGAGTAATCCTTCACCTGTAGACCAGGACCTTCCACCTAATCCTACAGGATTACTCTAGATGCTTTAGTACTGCCTTTTATTTAGTTATGACAGGCCTGTGTCAACAACGGTACCTTCTCAACCCACAACGTGATGGAAAAAATCTTTGTCCAGGGAAAGTCACTTGTCTAAACAGATAACTCTGAGAATGACAAATGTTTTTTATAAATGGGAACGTTGTGATTGATTTGAGTTTGTATGAAAGCACAGACTGCAGTGTGATTTAACCACAACTATTTATACTATCTATAGGAAGAGCCATGGTGCCCATTTCTGGGCATGGAGTGCTGCCAATTGTGGAATATACACATGTCTGATCTACTGAACACTTTGCATCCTAAATAACTACTCATTATTATATGAAGATCACAGTCAGTTACCCTAAATGCATCATGTCAGCTGTAAAGTCAAACAAGCCCACTTTCTCTCACAGGCACGGAGAATGTCCTTGAGATGTTGTTGCCAGCTCTGAGCTCCAGCAGGGGGCATGTGTTATGGTCCGTGCTCCCCAGTCTCAGCCATCTGTTGTCAGGCTCACACGGCCTTGGGACCTGCCCTCTCCTCACAGCCTCCACGGGCGGCTGCTGCATGAAGGGGGACGAGAGGCTCAAGGCTCTGTGTGTGTGTGTATGTAGGAAGGAGGCTTACTTGTGTGATGGGAGCCTTTTCATGCTTCCTGCTTTGATCTTGTCTCTGTGCCTCGGGCCCCCAGTCTTCAGAGCACACCGATGGACGGGGGGGGGGGGGGGGGGGGGGGGGGCGTTAGGGGGCGGCCGCTGCTCCTCTCACTGAGACGCTGCTTGTTCTGTGTCCATAACACTGGGAGGTGCTGCAAGCTGCACATGGTACAATGCAATCACAAGGTGCATCCCAAATGGCACCCTACATAGTGCACTACCATGGGCCCTGGTCAAAAATAGTGCACTATATAGGGAACATAGGGTTCCATTTTGGATGCAGACACAGAGAGCAGAGCAAAGCCCCAGTTATGGAGTGGAGGAGAGCAGAGCCCCAGTTAAGGAGTGGAGGAGAGGAGAGCAGAGCCCCAGTTATGGAGTGGAGGAGAGCAGAGCCCCAGTTAAGGAGTGGAGGAGAGGAGAGCAGAGCCCCAGTTATGGAGTGGAGGAGAGCAGAGCCCCAGTTATGGAGTGGAGGAGAGGAGAGGCCCAGTTATGGAGTGGAGGAGAGCAGAGCCCCAGTTATGGAGTGGAGGAGAGCAGAGCAGAGCCCCAGTTATGGAGTGGAGGAGAGCAGAGCCCCAGTTATGGAGTGGAGGAGAGCAGAGCCCCAGTTATGGAGTGGAGGAGAGCAGAGCCCCAGTTATGGAGTGGAGGAGAGCAGAGCCCCAGTCATGGAGTGGAGGAGAGCAGAGCAGAGCCCCAGTTATGGAGTGGAGGAGAGCAGAGCCCCAGTTATGGAGTGGAGGAGAGCAGAGCCCCAGTTATGGAGTGGAGGAGAGCAGAGCCCCAGTCATGGAGTGGAGGAGAGCAGAGCCCCAGTTATGGAGTGGAGGAGAGCAGAGCAGAGCCCCAGTTATGGAGTGGAGGAGAGCAGAGCCCCAGTTATGGAGTGGAGGAGAGGAGAGCCCCAGTCATGGAGTGGAGGAGAGGCCCAGTTATGGAGTGGAGGAGAGCAGAGCCCCAGTTATGGAGTGGAGGAGAGGAGAGGCCCAGTTATGGAGTGGAGGAGAGGAGAGGCCCAGTTATGGAGTGGAGGAGAGCAGAGCCCCAGTTTTGGAGTGGAGTGGAGGAGAGGAGAGCCCCAGTTATGGAGTGGAGGAGAGCAGAGCCCCAGTTATGGAGTGGAGGAGAGGAGAGCCCCAGTTATGGAGTGGAGGAGAGCAGAGCTCCAGTTGTAGAGTGGAGGAGAGGAGAGACCCAGTTATGGAGTGGAGGAGAGCAGAGCCCCAGTTATGGAGTGGAGGAGAGGAGAGACCCAGTTATGGAGTGGAGGAGAGCAGAGCCCCAGTTGTGGAGTGGAGAAGAGGAGAGCCCCAGTTGTGGAGTGGAGGAGAGCAGAGCCCCAGTTATGGAGTGGAGGAGAGCAGAGCCCCAGTTATGGAGTGGAGGAGAGGAGAGACCCAGTTATGGAGTGGAGGAGAGCAGAGCCCCAGTTATGGAGTGGAGGAGAGGAGAGCCCCAGTTATGGAGTGGAGGAGAGGAGAGGCCCAGTTATGGAGTGGAGGAGAGCAGAGCCCCAGTTATGGAGTGTAGGAGAGCAGAGCCCCAGTTATGGAGTGGAGGAGAGGAGAGACCCAGTTATGGAGTGGAGGAGAGGAGAGCAGAGCCCCAGTTATGGAGTGTAGTCGGAGGAGGGGAGGGCTTGTCGTGAGAGTAGAGAAGTGTGTACTTCCCTTTTATGCTCCCCTCAGATCTGCAACAGTAGGCCCAGATTATTGTGACGAAAAACAACTGCTACAGTACTTAGAGAGTTGACCCCTGACCCTGACAACATGGGAAAGTGCCCCCTCCCCCAGCTGCTTGTTATATAAAGACTGACTGGCTCTGCTCTTGCCCAAGTCATGAGAATCACTGATAAATCCCTGGGCGTGAGGCCTCCCCCTGTCCCTCTGTCCCTCTGTCCCCCTGTCCCCCTGTCCCCCTGTCTCACTGTCCCCCTGTCTCCCTGTCCCCTTGTCCCTCGGTCTCCCTGTCCCCCTGTCCCTCTGTCTCTCTGTCCCCCTGTCTCCCTGTCCCCTTGTCCCCCTGTCTCCCTGTCCCTCTGTCCCCCTGTCCCTCTGTCTCCCTGTCCCCCTGTCCCTCTGTCCCCCTGTCCCCCTGTCCCCTTGTCCCCCTGTCTCCCTGTCCCCCTGTCCCTCTGTCCCCCTGTCCCCCTGTCTCCCTGTCCCCCTGTCCCTCTGTCCCCCTGTCTCCCTGTCCCCCTGTCCCTCTGTTTCACTGTCCCTCTGTCCCCCTGTCCCTCTGTCTCCCTGTCTCCCTGTCTCACTGTCCCTCTGTCCCTCTGTCCCTCTGTCCCCCTGTCCCCCTGTCCCTCTGTCCCTCTGTCCCCCTGTCCCCCTGTCCCTCTGTCCCCCTGTCCCCCTGTCCCTCTGTCCCTCTGTCCCCCTGTCCCCCTGTCCCTCTGTCCCCCTGTCCCCCTGTCCCTCTGTCCCTCTGTCCCCCTGTCCCCCTGTCCCTCTGTCCCTCTGTCCCCCTGTCCCCCTGTCCCTCTGTCCCTCTGTCCCCCTGTCCCCTGTCCCTCTGTCCCCCTGTCCCCCTGTCCCCCTGTCCCTCTGTCCCCCTGTCCCCCTGTCCCCCTGTCCCTCTGTCCCTCTGTCCCCCTGTCCCCCTGTCCCTCTGTCTCTCTGTCCCCCTGTCCCTCTGTCCCCCTGTCCCCCTGTCTCCCTGTCTCACTGTCCCTCTGTCCCTCTGTCCCTCTGTCCCCCTGTCCCTCTGTCCCTCTGTCCCCCTGTCCCTCTGTCCTCCTGTCCAGCTGTGACTGCACGTCTCACATGGTAAAAACATGGGCTCTTACTTTAGAAGTCAAAACCTTATCTTATACTTAAGATGTGCTCAATGTTTGTGTGTTTGCAGCTGTATATCTTGTTCAGTATATCTTATATCTATTCCATAAACAAGGCATGCACTTTTCTATGTACAGGGTGTCTGTCATTACTATGATCCTCAAACAAATGCCCCACACATTACACACACAAAGTGGAAAACCCCTCCAAAACAACATTTGTTCTCGAAATCAGGATATTGCAACACAAGACATAATGTGACAGCCAGCTAATTTAATGTGACAGTCCCCACCCCCCCTCCCCCAATCACCCTCATCCTCCCCTTTCACTCCCTGCTGGCTAGTCAGCAGTCAGCCATGGGCTGAGTGAGGGGCACAGATGCGAAAGCACAGAGTGGTGACCCTAATTGTGGACTAATTGGATGGGTAGAACACTTACCTTTCATTAGACATGTGGCTAGTGTTAGACCCTGACAACCAACCACCGACCAACAACACCATCTCAACACATGGCTGCACTTAATAATGCATGACCAACACATTTAGGTCTGCGGGGAGGGAGGGAGGAGGGAGGGAGGGAGGGGGGGGTGTCTGTGTTCTAATAAAATAGTGTGATTATATGGGGGGTGTCTCTGTCCTAATAATATAGTGTGATGATATGGGGGGTTTCTCTGTTCTAATAATATAGTGTGATGATATGGGGGGTTTCTGTGTTCTAATAATATAGTGTGATGATATGGGGGGTGTCTCTGTTCTAATAACATAGTGTGATGATATAGGGGGTGTCATTGTTCTAATAACATAATGTGACGATATCGGGGGGTGTCTGTGTTTTAATAACATAGTGTGATTGTATGGGGGGTTTCTGTGTTCTAATAATATAGTGTGATGATATGGGGGGTGTCTCTGTCCTAATAATATAGTGTGATGATATGGGGGGTTTCTCTGTTCTAATAATATAGTGTGATGATATGGGGGGTTTCTCAGTTCTGATAATATAGTGTGATTGTATGGGGGGTTTCTGTGTTCTAATAATATAGTGTGATGATATGGGGGGTGTCTCTGTTCTAATAATATAGTGTGATGATATGGGGGGTGTCATTGTTCTAATAACATAATGTGACGATATCGGGGGGTGTCTGTGTTTTAATAACATAGTGTGATTGTATGGGGGGTTTCTGTGTTCTAATAATATAGTGTGATGATATGGGGGGTGTCTCTGTTCTAATAACATAGTGTGATGATATGGGGGGTGTCATTGTTCTAATAACATAATGTGACGATATCGGGGGGTGTCTGTGTTCTAATAATATAGTGTGATGATATGGGGGGTGTCTCTGTTCTAATAATATAGTGTGATGATATGGGGGGTTTCTCTGTTCTAATAATATAGTGTGATGATATGGGGGGTGTCTCTGTTCTAATAATATAGTGTGATGATATGGGGGGGTGTCTGTGTTCTAATAATATAGTGTGATGATATGGGGGGGGTGTCTGTGTTCTAATAATATAGTGTGATGATATGGGGGGTGCCTGTGTTCTAATAATATAGTGTGATGATATGGGGGGTTTCTCTGTTCTAATAACATAGTGTGATGATATGGGGGGTGTCTGTGTTCTAATAATATAGTGTGATGATATGGGGGGTGTCTGTGTTCTAATAATATAGTGTGATGATATGGGGGGTGTCTGTGTTCTAATAATATAGTGTGATGATATGGGGGGTTTCTCTGTTCTAATAATATAGTGTGATGATATGGGGGGTGTCTGTGTCCTAATAATATAGTGTGATGATATGGGGTGTGTCTGTGTTCTAATAATATAGTGTGATGATATGGGGGGTTTCTCTGTTCTAATAACATAATGTGACGATATGGGGGGTGTCATTGTTCTAATAACATTATGTGACGATATGGGGGGTTTCTGTGTTCTAATAACATAGTGTGATGATATGGGGGGTGTCTCTGTTCTAATAATAGTGTGATGATATGGGGGGTGTCTCTGTCCTAATAATATAGTGTGATGATATGGGGGGTTTCTCTGTTCTAATAACATAGTGTGATGATATGGGGGGTTTCTCTGTTCTAATAATATAGTGTGATGATATGGGGGTTTTCTCAGTTCTAATAATATAGTGTGATGATATGGGGGGTGTCTCTGTTCTAATAATAGTGTGATGATATGGGGGGTGTCTCTGTCCTAATAATATAGTGTGATGATATGGGGGGTTTCTCTGTTCTAATAACATAGTGTGATGATATGGGGGGTTTCTGTGTTCTAATAATATAGTGTGATGATATGGGGGGTGTCTCTGTTCTAATAATATAGTGTGATGATATGGGGGGTTTCTCTGTTCTAATAATATAGTGTGATGATATGGGGGGTTTCTCAGTTCTGATAATATAGTGTGATTGTATGGGGGGTTTCTGTGTTCTAATAATATAGTGTGATGATATGGGGGGTGTCTCTGTTCTAATAATATAGTGTGATGATATGGGGGGTGTCATTGTTCTAATAACATAATGTGACGATATCGGGGGGTGTCTCTGTTCTAATAACATAGTGTGATGATATGGGGGGTGTCTGTGTTTTAATAACATAATGTGATGATATGGGGGGTTTCTGTGTTCTAATAACACAGTGTGATGATATGGGGGGTTTCTGTGTTCTAATAATACAGTGTGATGATATGGGGGGTGTCATTGTTCTAATAACATAATGTGACGATATCGGGGGGTGTCTGTGTTTTAATAACATAATGTGATGATATGGGGGGTTTCTGTGTTCTAATAACACAGTGTGATGATATGGGGGGTTTCTGTGTTCTAATAACATAGTGTGATGATATGGGGGGTTTCTGTGTTCTAATAACATAATGTGATGATATGGGGGGGTGTCTGTGTTCTAATAATATAGTGTGATGATATGGGGGGGTTCTCTGTTCTAATAATATAGTGTGATGATATGGGGGGTGTCTCTGTTCTAATAATATAGTGTGATGATATGGGGGGTGTCTCTGTTCTAATAATAGTGTGACGATATCGGGGGTTGTCTGTGTTCTAATAATATAGTGTGATGATATGGGGGGTGTCTCTGTTCTAATAATATAGTGTGATGATATGGGGGGTTTCTGTGTTCTAATAACATAATGTGATGATATGGGGGGGTGTCTGTGTTCTAATAATATAGTGTGATGATATGGGGGGTTTCTCTGTTCTAATAACATGTGTGATGATATGGGGGGGGGGTTCTCTGTTCTAATAATATAGTGTGATGATATGGGGGCTGTCTCTGTTGTAATAATAGTGTGACGATATGGGGGGTGTCTCTGTTCTAATAATATAGTGTGATGATGTGGGGGGTGTCTCTGTTCTAATAACACAGTGTGATGATATGGGGGGTGCCTGTGTTCTAATAATATAGTGTGATGATATGGGGGGGTTCTCTGTTCTAATAATATAGTGTGATGATATGGGGGGTGTCTGTGTTCTAATAATATAGTGTGATGATATGGGGGGTTTCTGTGTTCTAATAATATAGTGTGATGATATGGGGGGTGTCTCTGTTCTAATAACATAGTGTGATGATATGGGGGGTGTCATTGTTCTAATAACATAATGTGACGATATCGGGGGGTGTCTGTGTTTTAATAACATAGTGTGATTGTATGGGGGGTTTCTGTGTTCTAATAATATAGTGTGATGATATGGGGGGTGTCTCTGTTCTAATAACATAGTGTGATGATATGGGGGGTGTCATTGTTCTAATAACATAATGTGACGATATCGGGGGGTGTCTGTGTTCTAATAATATAGTGTGATGATATGGGGGGTGTCTCTGTTCTAATAATATAGTGTGATGATATGGGGGGTTTCTCTGTTCTAATAATATAGTGTGATGATATGGGGGGTGTCTCTGTTCTAATAATATAGTGTGATGATATGGGGGGGTGTCTGTGTTCTAATAATATAGTGTGATGATATGGGGGGGTGTCTGTGTTCTAATAATATAGTGTGATGATATGGGGGGTGCCTGTGTTCTAATAATATAGTGTGATGATATGGGGGGTTTCTCTGTTCTAATAACATAGTGTGATGATATGGGGGGTGTCTGTGTTCTAATAATATAGTGTGATGATATGGGGGGTGTCTGTGTTCTAATAATATAGTGTGATGATATGGGGGGTGTCTCTGTTCTAATAATATAGTGTGATTGTATGGGGGGTTTCTGTGTTCTAATAACATAGTGTGATGATATGGGGGGTGTCATTGTTCTAATAACATAATGTGATGATATGGGGGGGTGCCTGTGTTCTAATAATATAGTGTGATTGTATGGGGGGTTTCTGTGTTCTAATAACATAGTGTGATGATATGGGGGGTGTCTCTGTTCTAATAACATAGTGTGATGATATGGGGGGGTGCCTGTGTTCTAATAATATAGTGTGATGATATGGGGGGTGTCTCTGTTCTAATAATATAGTGTGATGATATGGGGGGTGTCTGTGTTCTAAAAATATAGTGTGATGATATGGGGGGTGTCTCTGTTCTAATAATATAGTGTGATGATATGGGGGGTGTCTCTGTTCTAATAATATAGTGTGATGATATGGGGGGTGTCTCTGTTCTAATAATATAGTGTGATGATATGGGGGGTGCCTGTGTTCTAATAATATAGTGTGATGATATGGGGGGTGTCTCTGTTCTAATAATATAGTGTGATGATATGGGGGGTGTCTCTGTTCTAATAATATAGTGTGATGATATGGGGGGTGTCTCTGTTCTAATAATATAGTGTGATGATATGGGGGGTGTCTCTGTTCTAATAATATAGTGTGATGATATGGGGGGGTGCCTGTGTTCTAATAATATAGTGTGATGATATGGGGGGTGTCTCTGTTCTAATAATATAGTGTGATGATATGGGGGGTGTCTCTGTTCTAATAATATAGTGTGATGATATGGGGGGGTGCCTGTGTTCTAATAATATAGTGTGATGATATGGGGGGTGTCTCTGTTCTAATAATATAGTGTGATGATATGGGGGGTTTCTCTGTTCTAATAATATAGTGTGATGATATGGGGGGGTTTCTGTGTTCTAATAACATAGTGTGATGATATGGGGGGTTTCTCTGTTCTAATAATATAGTGTGATGATATGGGCGGTTTCTGTGTTCTAATAATATAGTGTGAATATGGGGGGTTTCTCTGTTCTAATAATATAGTGTGATGATATGGGGGGTTTCTCTGTTCTAATAATATAGTGTGATGATATGGGGGGTTTCTCTGTTCTAATAACATAGTGTGATGATATGGGGGGTTTCTGTGTTCTAATAATATAGTGTGATGATATGGGGGGTTTCTCTGTTCTAATAATATAGTGTGATGATATGGGGGGTTTCTCTGTTCTAATAACATAGTGTGATGATATGGGGGGTTTCTGTGTTCTAATAACATAGTGTGATGATATGGGGGGTTTCTGTGTTCTAATAACATAGTGTGATGATATGGGGGGTGTCTCTGTTCTAATAACAGTGTGATGATATGGGGGGTGTCTCTGTTCTAATAATATAGTGTGATGATATGGGGGGTTTCTCTGTTCTAATAATATAGTGTGATGATATGGGGGGTGTCTCTTTTCTAATAACATGTGTGATGATTATCCCATTGGAGGTAACAACGACAGACTGGTGAATTGCCATGACAACAAGCCACCGCACCTTATCCCTGCATTTCAGAGCCAATCTCCTTAACATTGAATGGCAGTGTTGGATTGGAAGGATTGGCACTAGACATAGTAGTAAGGTGTTTAGTATTCATTTATTATTAATGGTACAACATGTTGTGATGCCACGCTTTCATAGAGGGGAAGTGCATGTGTGTGTGGGGTGTGTGGTGTGTTTGTGTGTGGGTGTGTTTGGTGTGATGTGTGCGTCTGTGTGTGCTTGGGTGTGTGTGTCTTGCCTGTTGCTGGTCGTGGTTGACTGTGGTCCTACGTAAACAGGAGGCAATTGGGCAAAATCCCAAAAGCATTGGCTGTCTGGTGTACTGTGTGTAACTACATTAGCTCTCTCTCCCTCTCTCACTCTCACTCTCTCTCTCACTCTCTCTCTCTCTGTATTCACCATCAGGCTGTCTGGTGTACTGTATATAACTACATTAGCTCTCTCTCTCTCTCTCTCTCTCTCTCTGTATTCACCATCAGTGGGTTGGCTGTCTGGTGTATTGTATATAACTACATTAACTCTCTCTCTGTATTCACCATCAGTGGGTTGGCTGTCTGGTGTATTGTATATAACTACATTAACTCTCTCTCTGTATTCACCATCAGTGGGTTGGCTGTCTGGTGTATTGTATGTAAGTACCTTAACAGATGGTGGAATTGGGATTAAAAATGAGAGGGAGTAAGGGAGAAATAATGAGAAAGGAAAAAGAAAGGAGGAAAAGAGAGAATAAGTAGGGTGTCACAGAGAATGAGAGACAGAGATAGATAGAGAGAGAGAGAAGGAAGAGAGAGAGAGAAGGAAGAGAGAAAGAGAGAGAATGAAGAGAGACAAGAGAGAAGGAAGAGAGAAAGAGAGAGACAGAGATAGATAGAGAGAGACACAGAGGGAGAGAGGAAGAGAGACAGAGAGAAGGAAGAGAGAGAGAGATAGAGATAGAGAGAGAAGGAAGAGAGAGAGACAGAGAGAGACTGATACCCCTATCAGATCACAGCAAAATCACAGTCTACTTGAACAGAGCAATACTCAATCATGAGGCATCAAAGCCAAAGGAACTGAATAATATTAAGAAATGCTATAGATGGAAGGAATGTATTGTGGAAACCTACGAAAAAACAATTAGGCAACAACAAATTCAATCCCTTTTAGACAACTTCCTGGACAAAACGTTCCACTGTAATAGTGAAGGTGTAAACTTGGCAGTAGAAAATCTTAACAGTATATTTGACCTCTCAGCTTCCCTATCAAATCAAACAACAATGACAAATGGTTTGATGAAGAATTCAAACACATAAGAACAAAATTGAGAAAGCTATCCAACCAAAAACATAGAGACCCAGAAAACCTCAGTCTACGCCTTCACTATGGTGAATCACTAAAACAATACAGAAATACACGACGGAAAAAGAAGGAACAGCACGTCAGAAATCAGCTCAATGTAATTGAATAATCCATAGACTGAAACCACTTCTGGGAAAATTGAAAAACACTAAACAAACAACACGAAGAGTTATCTATCCAAAATGGAGATGTATGGAACAAACAGCAAAAATATAAACACGATCAAATACAAATCTTAGACACACACACACACACACACACACACACACACACACACACACACACACACACACACACACACACACACACACACACACACACACACACACACACACACACACACACACACACACACAGTAGTCTGTCTGAGAGGAGGCATTACCTGTTGAAAAATACCAAAATCTCTCCACTCTTGTTTGTTTTTTCTAAGAGATGATGTCTTTAGGGGGTTGTGTTTATTCTTTTATTGTTTGTTTAATTTTTTCTATTTATAAAGACTACCTGTCACACTCGTCTGAATGAATGGACCAAGGCGCAGCGTACTTAGAGTTTCACATGTTTAATAAATATGAAACTCACCAAAAACAATACAGAAGAAAATGAAACGTAACGTTCTGGGCTGCTCACAGGCAGCTACACAAAAACAAGATCCCTCATAGCACAATGGGGTAAATGGCTGCCTAAATATGATCCACATTCAGAGACAACGATAAACAGCTGCCTCTGATTGGGAACCATACCAGGCCAACATAGAACTAGACAACCTAGATAGGAACACCCCCCCCTAGTCACACCCCGACCAAACCAAAATAGAGAGTAAAAAAGGCTCTCTATGGTCAGGGCGTGACACTACCAGAACCCAATGGATTCTCCAATTACATTGAATTAACTACAGGACTGTTAGTGGAATTAAATAATTCCTCTAATGTACTCATTAATTAAATTCAATCTGTCTATTTATGATAATTTGTAAGATACTTATTAACATAAAATAGACAGGATACAGTCTTATTAAAATTAGATAATAGTGTTTATTCTCGGAGCACGCTGCCATTTGATCATAAACACAGGTTTATATACAAGATATGACGTCATAGGTTACAGAATAAGTCTCATTGTCCTGACAAATAGAAAACAGGTTCAAAAGTTCATTCCAACTTCACAGGGCACACACATGACACACATATAATCAATTATTCTGAAGGCTCACTATAATTTATTACCACTTTAGGAAGACCTATAAAGCTACCCACAGCCTTATCTAAACACCTCAGGGCTAAGTTGGGTCAGTTCAACCATAGTTTAACGACCCTTTCTGCTTATTTTATGACCCACAACACAAATCTCTCATCACCAGGCGTGCAGAGTTCAATTCCTTATAGTTTTATCTAAAGCTAGAATTTGTTTTAACTATTTATTAACAAAATTCCTAACAAGGACAAAATACAAACCTCCAACCCAAAAAGGTCTGTGGTTTTGATGGTCTCAATGAAATGATAAAATATACAGACAACAAATTTCAATTGGCTCGTACTTAAACTTTTAAACATCATCCTTAGCTCTGGCATCTTCCCCAATATTTGGAACCAAGGACTGATCACCCCAATACACAAAAGTGGAGACAAATTTGACCCCAATAACTACCGTGGGGTATACATCAACAGCAACCTTGGGGAAATCCTCTGCATTATATCTAACAGCAGACTCGTACATTTCCTCAGTGAAAACAATGTACTGATGTAACGTTTGTCGTCGGAATGAGACCAAGGTGCAGCGTGGTAGGCGTACATTCTTCTTTAATTTAAATGTACACCAAAAAACAATACGACCAAACAGCTTCGTCGTGCAAACTACATGCACTCAAAACAAAGACAAGATCCCACACTGAAGGAGGGAAAAAGGGCTGCCTAAGTATGATTCCCAATCAGAGACAACGATAGACAGCTGCCTCTGATTGGGAACCACACTCGGCCAAAAACAAAGAAATAGAAAACATAGAAATAAACTAGAATGCCCACCCTAGTCACACCCTGGCCTTTCCAAAATAGAGAATAAAAAACCTCTCTATGGCCAGGGCATGACAACTGAGCAAATGTCAAA
The DNA here is from genome assembly GCF_029448725.1 of Salvelinus fontinalis. Taxonomy (NCBI): domain Eukaryota; kingdom Metazoa; phylum Chordata; class Actinopteri; order Salmoniformes; family Salmonidae; genus Salvelinus; species Salvelinus fontinalis. Next base: position 91,142 of record NW_026600481.1, read on the forward strand.
TTGGCTTTTTACCAAATTACTGTACGACAGACCACGTATTCACCCTGCACACTCTAATTGACAAACAAACCAAAACAAAGGCAAAGTCTACTCATGCTTTGTTGATTTCAAAAAAGTATTTGACTCAATTTGGCATGAGGGTCTGATATACAAATTGATGGAAAGTGGTGTTGGGGGAAAAACATACGACATTATAAAATCCATGTACACAAACAACAGGTGTGTGGTTAAAATTGGCAAAAGACCACAGGGCTGGGGGGTGAGACAGGGATGCAGCTCAAGCCCTACCCTCTTCAACATATATATCAACAAATTGGTGAGGGCACTAGAACATTCTGCAGCACCTGGCCTCATCTTAATAGAATCTGAAGTCAAATGCCTACTGTTTGCTGATGATCTGGTGCTTCTGTCACCAACCAAGGAGGGCCTACAGCAGCACCTAGATCTTCTGCACAGATTCTGTCAGACCTGGGCCCTGACAGTAAATCTCAGAAAGACCAAAATAATGGTGTTCCAAAAAAGGTCCAGGACCATGTCGTAGCTGAATCAGAATTAGTTAGGTAACATATATAAATAGGATGTTTTATTTATCTTTATGCTTGTCATTAGAATGTCTTCTTTTGGACTATACTGTTGACTGTTGCATTTTCTTTCTCTCTAGGGAAAAGTCACTTGGGGCCCAGAGAGGGGAGGAGAATGGCAGTGTCTGGAACCATTGTATTACTCCTCTGATGTGTTGAACTTATCTTTCATGGTATATGACCTAGAGAATCACTCCCCTTTCTGAGCTTGTCCAGGAGGGGGTGTATTTGAGATGGGAGTATCTAGAATTGACAATTGATATATGCCATTGGATGAGGTAATGTTTTGGTCCTAAGTGGTACCAAGAACGAGATTAGAACCTCGGTTTAAAGAGACCAAACTGAACGATAATTTATAGCTAATGCTATGAATTATGGGATACTCCTCTTTCAAGTAAAAGGTTATTTGTGAACTGTTCCTAAGATCTGTGTTTCATCATGTGAGTTGAGAGGGTTGTGTCTTGGCTATAAATGATACTAAGAATTGTTTTGTAGGGACTCTCAGAGAATTCATTTATAGACACTGAATTGATCTGAGAGTCAAAAAGGGCTATGGTGAAGCTCATATATAATTAAAGATAGACTTTATAATATAACTCTGACTTGTGTGTGGTTTGCTCTCTCATCATTGAGTAATACAGGAAATGACCACGAAGCTCATATATAATTAAAGATAGACTTTATAATATAACTCTGACTTGTGTGTGGTTTGCTCTCTCATCATTGAGTAATACAGGAAATGACCACGACAACCACAAATACAAATTCCATCTTGACACCGTTGCCTAGAGCACACAAAAAACTAAACATACCTCGGCCTAAACATCAGCCCCACAGGTAACTTCCACAAAGCTGTGAACGATCTGAGAGACAAGGCAAGAAGAGCCTTCGATGCCATCAAAAGGAACATAAAATTCGACATACCAATTAGGATCTGGCTAAAAATATTTGAATCAGTTATAGAACCCATTGCCCTTTAAGGTTGTGAGGTCTGGGGTCCTCTCACCAACCACGACTTCACAAAATGGGGAAAACACCAAATTGAGACTCTGCATGCAGAATTCTGCAAAAATATCCTGTGTACAACGTAAAACACCAAATAATGCATGCAGAACAGAATTAGGCCGATACCCGCTAATTAGCAAAATCCAGAAAAGAGACGTTAAATTCTACAACCACTTAAAAGGAAGCGATTCCCAAACCTTCCATAACAAAGCCATCACCTACAGAGAGATGAACCTGGAGAAGAGTCCCCTAAGCAAGCTGGTCTTGGGACTCTGTTCACAAACACAAACAGACCCCACAGATCCCAAGGACAGCAACACAATTAGACCCAACCAAATCATGAGAAAACATGCCAATAAAGCCCCTTAAATTGAAATTGAAATTGAAATTGAGAGAGACGGAGAGAGAGACAGAAAGACAGAGAGAGAGACAGAGAGAGACAGAGAGAGAGCGAGAGAGAGAGAGAGAGAGAGAGAGAGAGAGAGAAAGGGGCTGTACTAACACCAAAAGGCTTTCTGCAGGCCGGGGAAAGTTTGAATGCAGTAGAAAGTAATGGGGCTGGCAGGGCGGAATCAATTGTTAGCCACAACAGATTTTCCCACAGGTCTGAGGCTGCCAGCTAGCACTGTGCTTCCACTGGGAAAGGAAGACTTTACTGCAGCAAAGGCAGCTGACATGTAGCAGGTCCAGTCTCTCTCACTCTATAGTAACAGGTCCTGTCTCTTTCTGTCTCCAGTCTCACTCACTCTATAGCAACAGGTCCAGTCTCACTCTATAGCAACAGGTCCTGTCTCTTTCTGTCTCCAGTCTCACTCTATAGTAGCAGGTCCAGTCTCTCTCTATATAGTAGCAGGTCCAGTCTCTCTCTATATAGTAGCAGGTCCAGTCTCTCTCACTCTATAGTAACAGGTCCAGTCTCACTCTATAGCAACAGGTCCTGTCTCTTTCTGTCTCCAGTCTCACTCACTCTATAGCAACAGGTCCAGTCTCACTCTATAGCAACAGGTCCTGTCTCTTTCTGTCTCCAATCTCACTCTATAGTAGCAGGTCCAGTTTCTCTCTATATAGTAGCAGGTCCAGTCTCTCTCTATATAGTAGCAGGTCCAGTCTCTCTCACTCTATAGTAACAGGTCCAGTCTCACTCTATAGCAACAGGTCCTGTCTCTTTCTGTCTCCAGTCTCTCTCTATATAGTAACAGGTCCAGTCTCTCTCTATAGTAACAGGTCCAGTCTCTCTCTATAGTAACAGGTCCAGTCTCTCTCTCTCTATAGTAACAGGTCCAGTCTCTCTCTCTATATAGTAACAGGTCCAGTCTCACTCTATATAGTAACAGGTCCAGTCTCTCTCACTCTATAGTAACAGGTCCAGTCTCACTCTATAGTAACAGGTCCAGTCTCACTCTATAGTAACAGGTCCAGTCTCACTCTATAGCAACAGGTCCTGTCTCTTTCCGTCTCCAGTCTCTCTCACTCTATAGTAACAGGTCCAGTCTCTCTCTCTCTATAGTAACAGGTCCAGTCTCTCTCTCTATATAGTAACAGGTCCAGTCTCACTCTATATAGTAACAGGTCCAGTCTCTCTCACTCTATAGTAACAGGTCCAGTCTCACTCTATAGCAACAGGTCCTGTCTCTTTCTGTCTCCAGTCTCTCTCTGTATAGTAGCAGGTCCAGTCTCTCTCTGTATAGTAGCAGGTCCAGTCTCTCTCACTCTATAGTAACAGGTCCAGTCTCACTCTATAGCAACAGGTCCTGTCTCTTTCTGTCTCCAGTCTCTCTCTGTATATTAGCAGGTCCAGTCTCTCTCTCTATATAGTAGCAGGTCCAGTTTATCTCTATAGTAGCAGGTCCAGTCTCTCTCTATATAGTAGCAGGTCCAGTCTCTCTCTATGTAGTAGCAGGTCCAGCCTCTCTCTATATAGTAGCAGGTCCAGTTTATCTCTATAGTAGCAGGTCCAGTCTCTCTCTATGTAGTAGCAGGTCCAGTCTCTCTCTATATATTAGCAGGTCCAGTGTCTCTCTATATAATAGCAGGTCCAGTCTCTCTCTATATAGTAGCAGGTCCAGTCTCTCTCTATATATTAGCAGGTCCAGTCTCTCTCTATGTAGTAGCAGGTCCAGTCTCTCTCTATATATTAGCAGGTCCAGTCTCTCTCTATATAGTAGCAGGTCCAGTCTCTCTCTATATAGTAGCAGGTCCAGTCTCTCTCTATATAGTAGCAGGTCCAGTCTCTCTCTATATAGTAGCAGGTCCAGTCTCTCTCTATATAGTAGCAGGTCCAGTCTCTCTCTATATAGTAGCAGGTCCAGTGTCTCTCTATATAGTAGCAGGTCCAGTCTCTCTCTATATAGTAGCAGGTCCAGTCTCTCTCTATATATTAGCAGTTCCAGTCTCTCTCTATGTAGTAGCAGGTCCAGTCTCTCTCTATATATTAGCAGGTCCAGTCTCTCTCTATATAGTAGCAGGTCCAGTCTCTCTCTATGTAGTAGCAGGTCCAGTCTCTCTCTATGTAGTAGCAGGTCCAGTCTCTCTCTATATATTAGCAGGTCCAGTCTCTCTCTATGTAGTAGCAGGTCCAGTCTCTCTCTATATATTAGCAGGTCCAGTCTCTCTCTATATAGTAGCAGGTCCAGTCTCTCTCTATATAGTAGCAGGTCCAGTCTCTCTCTATACAGTAGCAGACCCAGTCTCTCTCTATATAGTAGCAGGTCCAGTCTCTCTCTATATAGTAGCAGTTCCAGTCTCTCTCTATAGTAGTAGCAGTTCCAGTCTCTCTCTATATAGTAGCAGGTCCAGTCTCTCTCTCTATAGTAGCAGTTCCAGTCTCTCTCTATAGTAGCAGCAGGTCCAGCCTCTTACTTTGTGATCTTAGCCAGCCAGAGTTACGTTTCACTCCAGTTTTTGTTTTTGCCACTTTCCCATTGATATGCAAACATAGTTTTTCAGGAATGTAGGTCGGGGGACAATGTGTGGCCTCAAAAGCTGTTTGCTCTTTGGTCCTCACTTCCCTGGTGAGGACTTCACGTGCTGTCTCCTGTTGTGCTGGTTTGGGAACCAGTCTTTAGGGCTGCCTTGCCTGCCTTCCAACCATTGTGTCATTGCTTAAGGCTGGATGCTGGTAGTAGGTGTGTCGGATTACTGTGTGCCTGCTTATGGTGTGATCTGAACTCTGTTACAGGGGAGATATGGCAGTAGGTTTGGAAGAATGCACCAAGTCTACCAAACATACATATTGTGTTGCCAATACTTTGTGTTTAAAATATATATTTTTTATTTTGGGTTAATGGTTTGAATAGTTTATGAAAACATTCTTTGAAGATTCTAGAATTCAAGAGAAGGTTAGTGTTTAATTTAAAGGCACCCTATTTGCTACATGGTCCAACGTAGTGCACTATATGTAGGGTTTAGGGACTAGGATGCCATTTAGGACGCGTCCATGTGATGTCACTGGTGTGTAACCTGAGGAGCTGTCGTCAAATCAAAACAAACCTTTGACTAAACAGAGGAACACGGAAGTGAACACATCCTCCTTTACAAGACTTCACCTGTCCAGAAACCACGCATACTACAATGAATGTAAGACTTTACAAGGCTTTACCTGTCCAGAAACCACACATACTACAATGAAGGTATGACTTTACAAGGCTTTACCTGTCCAGAAACCACGCATACTACAATGAAGGTCTGACTTTACAAGGCTTCACCTGCCCAGAAACCACACATACTACAATGAATGTAAGAATTTACAAGGCTTTACCTGTCCAGAAACCACGCATACTACAATGAATGTAAGAATTTACAAGGCTTCACCTGCCCAGAAACCACACATACTACAATGAAGGTATGACTTTACAAGGCTTCACCTGCCCAGAAACCACGCATACTACAATGAAGGTATGACTTTACAAGGCTTTACCTGTCAAAATACAACCACAGACTAAAATGAATGGATAACTTTATAAGGCCTTATCTGTCCAAATACAACCACAGACTTAAATGAATTGATGCTTTTACAAGGCCTTATCTGTCGAAATACCACCGCAGACTAAACTTAATGGATGCTTTTACAAGGCCTTATCTGTCCAAATACAACCGCAGACTAAAATGAATGGATGCCAACAAAGGTAGGAAGGTGAACAGTGAGAAGGAAGGTGTATTTTGGTCTGATGGCTGGTAGGAATTGGTCTGGTCTGGTCCTGGTATAGAAGCTGACTGACTGGGCGACCGGCCGACACACGTTATATTATAGACCCCTGGTGGATCAGAGTACAGACTGACTGACTGCTTGACTGACTGGGTACTGACTAAATGACTGGGTACAGACTGACTGACTGACTGCTTGACTGACTGCTTGACTGACTGACTGACTGACTGCTTGACTGACTGGGTACTGACTACCTGACTGCTTGACTGACTGACTGGGTACTGACTACCTGACTGACTGACTGAGTGCAAACTGACTGACTGACTGACTGACTGAGTGCAAACTGACTAACTGACTGACTGACTGACTGACTGACTGACTGACTGACTGGGTGTAGACTGGAACCAGTGGGAGGGAGACAGGAAGCTGTGGCCCACAGGATAACATTGTTGTACTGAGGGTGTCTGGGGGGACACAGGCAGGTTAGGAGCACCATGGGTAGCGCCGAGATGCATGTCTAAAGTTCTGTCCCAAATAACACCCTATTCCCTATATAGTGCACTACTTTGACCAGAGACCTCATCAAAAGTAGTGCACTACATAGGAAATAGGGTGCTATTTGGGACACCCTCTAAGTCTCTGGAGTCACTATGTGGTATATTGTGTGGCATTTATTTACTCTTTTAAATGTCTTTGTCTATTTAGGATTCTAATTATTACATTAAATGAGAACTTTGAATTATTGATTTACTAATGTGTTCTCTTACACTAGTAGGTTAAGAATGATGATCAAGAAATAAATCCTTACCATGCAGTCAGTCAACACACACACACACACACACACACACACACACACACACACACACACACACACACACACACACACACACACACACACACACACACACACACACACACACACACACACACACACACGCACAAATTCAGCAGAGACCTCTCCTTATGCCTAACTCTCAGAAACCAGCTTTCACAGTGCTCACACACGTGTCTCGACATATCAGACACACACACACACACACCCTTATTCTCTTGCAGTTGTTGCATGACAGATAAGATGATAAGTCTTGAGTGCTGTTGCTGCCGACAGACCCCACAGTCGACACAGTAAATCAACCCTGGGGAGGTTCCTGTGAGACTTACCTGCTGTGTGTGTGTGTGTGTGTGTGTGTGTGTGTGTGTGTGTGTGTGTGTGTGTGTGTGTGTGTGTGTGTGTGTGTGTGTGTGTGTGTGTGTGTGTGTGTGTGTGTGTGTGTGTGTGTGTGTGTGTGTGTCACACTCAGCCAGCCAGAGAGGGCCTGTAGACGGGTGGGATAACGCTAACCGGGACCCGCTCACACGGAGATTGAGTTACCGCGGAATTAGCTCAGGGCTGTGGGAAGCAGCACCTCCTGAACACACACACACACTCACTGAGACACACACACACACACACACACTCATTGAGACACACACACACACAAACAGTCACTAAGGGAAACCTGAGGGAAGACTGAAGAAGGCAGCTGGGCACACGCCAGTTCTCTAACAAATGCTTTCTCATAGCTTTTAACTTCCTGGCTCTGCCTTGAGAAGCAGTATGAGGCTCATGGTCCATGGGATTCTTGAATTAGTTCATTATAATAGTTCTGGTGCCATATTTATAGTTCTTTACAGTAAGGTCAAAATATTACAATCATGTAACATAAAGACGAAGCAAACGAACTAAGGGCAAATCATTGCAAATCAGAAGACATAATTGTTCCAATGCCATGAGGGCAAACATCCAAGTATCCAGAAGAGATATGAGAGTTGAAATAGGTTTGCTGGGGAAAGTAACACAATTGGTTTGCTGGGGAAAGTAACAATTGGTTTGCTGGGAAAAGCAACATGATAGGTTTGCTGGGGAAAGTAACAATTGGTTTGCTGGGAAAAGCAACATGATAGGTTTGCTGGGGAAAGTAACAATTTGTTTGCTGGGAAAAGCAACATAATTGGTTGCTGGGGAAAGCCACATAATTGGTTTGCTGTTGAAAGTAACAATTGGTTTGCTGGGAAGCAACATAATAGGTTTGCTGGGGAAAGTAACATAATTGGTTTGCTGGGGAAAGTAGCATAATTGGTTTGCTGGGGAAAGTAACATAATTGGTTTGCTGGGGAAAGTAACATAACTGTGTGTAATGAACACAAATAATTCAGTACCAATACAGAAGGCCTTGACAGTAGTCAGTGTGAGGAGAACGGTTTGTGTCTGGGTAATGGAAACCATCTGACCACCAGTCTTGGCTAGTCTGTGTCCCAAATGGCACCCTAAAGTGTATATAGTGCACTACTTTTAAACAGGGTCATGCAAAAGTGGTGCACTATATAAGGAATAGGGTGCCATTTGTTACGATTACATAGTGTTGATGTAGCAGCACCACCGTAGAGCCTGATTAGTGCTAACAGCTCCATAAACAGAGTTGGAGCGACGCCTCTAAAATCCACTGAAGCTCAGGGAAAAGTCACAGAGGGGCCATGTACGGCTTCTGTCTGGGGTCAAGGTAAAGCAAGTGGTTATCGTTGATCTGGCTGAGTTGTTAGGTCTGTGGACTGTTCTGCCAAACGCCTGTCAGAACTCCCTAAGCATTCTGGAATACAGAGAGAATAACACAGGGAGGCTGTCCAGGGAGGCCGTCCAGGGAGGCTGTCCAGGAGGCCATTCAGGGAGGCTGTCCAGGGAGGCTGTCCACGGAGGCTGTCCAGGGAGGCTGTCCAGGGAGACTGTCCAGGGAGACTGTTCAGGGAGACTGTCCAGGGAGACTGTTCATGGAGACTGTCCAGGGAAGCCGTTCAGGGAGACCGTCCAGGAAGACAGTCCAGGGGAGGCTGTCTAGGGAGACTGTCCAGGGAGGCTGTCCATGGAGGCTGTCCAGGGACTGTCCAGGGAGACTGTCCAGGGAGACTGTCCAGGGAGGCTGTCCAGGGAGGCTGTCCAGGGAGACTGTCCAGGGAGGCTGTCCAGGGAGGCTGTCCAGGGAGGCTGTCCAGGGAGGCTGTCCAGGGAGGCTGTCCAGGGAGACTGTCCAGGGAAGCCGTTCAGGGAGACCGTCCAGGAAGACAGTCCAGGGGAGGCTGTCTAGGGAGACTGTCCAGGGTGGCAGTCCAGGGAGGCTGTCCAGGGAGGCTGTCCAGGGAGGCTGTCCAGGGAGGCTGTCCAGGGAGACTGTCCAGGAGTCCGTCCAGGGAGGCCGTCCAGGGAGGCCGTCCAGGCGAGGCTGTCCAGGGAGGCAGTCCAGGGAGACTGTCCAGGGAGACTGTTCAGGGAGGCAGTCGAGGGAGACTGTTCAGGGCGGCTGTCCAGGGAGTCTGTCCAGCAGGGAGACTGTCCAGCAGGGAGAATGTCCAGCAGGGAGTCTGTCCAGCAGGGAGACTGTCCAGCAGGGAGACTGTCCAGCAGGGAGACTGTCCAGCAGGGAGAATGTCCAGCAGGGAGTCTGTCTAGCAGGGAGACTGTCTAGCAGGGAGACTGTCCAGCAGGGAGACTGTCCAGCAGGGAGACTGTCATGCAGGGAGAATGTCATGCAGGGAGAATGATGGACAGGCCAGGGAAACAGGTGCTCTCCTCCAAGGTGCTGCTGGGAACAGAACTGAGACAGACAGGGGAGAGACCTGCTCCAAGGTGCTGCTGGGAACAGAACAGAGACAGACAGGGGAGAGACCTGCTCCAAGGTGCTGCTGGGAACAGAACAGAGACAGACAGGGGAGAGACCTGCTCCAAGGTGTTGCTGGGAACAGAACAGAGACAGACAGGGGAGAGACCTGCTCCAAGATGCTGCTGGGAACATAACAGAGACAGACAGGGAGAGAGACCTGCTCCAAGGTGCTGCTGGGAACATAACAGAGACAGACAGGGGAGAGACCTGCTCCAAGGTGCTGCTGGGAACAGAACAGAGACAGACAGGGGAGAGACCTGCTCCAAGATGCTGCTGGGAACAGAACAGAGACAGACAGGGCAGAGACCTGCTCCAAGGTGCTGCTGGGAACAGAACAGAGACAGACAACTGTTGATTCAACTCTGGAGAAACATCTAGTTTTGCCCATGGTAAAGATCTGTCAGTGTCATGCTTTTCTTTCTCCAATTACTGGCTGAATGTTTCCCAGGTGAGGGTACCATTCAGGCTCCTTGAGCCAGTCAATTCACCTGGTTGCTCTTCAGAACAGGGAACTTCCTAGAAGTGCTTGGCAACTGAAGCAACAAGAGCCACTGGGGCCTCCAGTCCGATCAATGCTGCTGTTGACCCACACAGCTGACAGCATACAATGAACAACACACTCTGCCTAATGGCCCATGAGTCCTGTTACACACCAGTGAAGAAGGCGAGAGCTCTTGGGCTAATGGTTCCTGTGGCCCCTGACTGGGAGCTCAACAGGGGGGCTGAGGACCGACTGACAGGCTGGCTGCCTGGGAGTCTTGGTTTGAGCCCCAAGTGGCACCCCTATAGGGATCTGGTCAACAGTAGTGCATTTTATGGAGAATAGCCTGCTATTTGGGACACATCCTTGAGGAGGTTAAAACGATTTATTGAGTGGTGATTGAAAATATATTCTGTGGGTTGTCTTAAAGCTGCAATATGTCACTTTTTGGGCGACTTGACCAAATTCACATAGAAAATGGTGTTATAGATATGTCATTCTTGTTGAAAGCAAGTCTAAGAAGCGTTAGATCTGTTCTATGTGTGCTATTGCTATGCTTCCCGTTCTTACGTTTCCAATTGGCTCATTCATCTCCCCTCCTCTCCCTGTAACTATTCTCCAGGTCATTGCTGTAAATGAGAACCTGTTCTCAGTAAATTTACATTGTAAAATAAGGGTACAAAAAAAATTATGAAATAAAATAAAACATTTGTTTTTTTGCGTAAACTGAAATTAGGCGAACTATTAGAATTTTAGTGACCAGGAAATTGCGGAGCGATTTCTGCCTAGTGCATCTTTAACTAATGTTAGGCCTACATTTGGAGTCTACAGATTATATTTGTATCGCCCATACTGGCACCCAGAGAGGCCCCGCCCTCATTGAGCAAAAACAACAAAACATGTCACTCAAACGTCAGCTTGATTTTAATAGGCTTAGTACTTTTAGAGGCCGCCTATTCCCCACCCCTCTCATTTTAAGCTACATGGTCTGAAAATAATACCCTGAGAACAAGGCTTGACTTTAAACAGTTGCGCGGACACGTCGCTTTCACAGGATTTGCGGAGTTCACATTGAGGGACAATCTATACTGAATATTGTTACTTGGGATTCTGGAGCAAAATGAGACGAAATCACAATTACAGCTGTTCGTCTGATAGCGAACTTGATGACAATATAGAAGTGGAGAAGGACAGTGGTGACGAAAATGTGTATGTTGAAAATTCAGTTTTCAACATAATTCAATCTTTTTTAAATGAGAAAATCAATTTATTTGTAATTCTGATATAGGCCTAGTGTGTATTTTTTTGTGGTAGGCTAATCTAAATCACGCATCTCTACACATTGTATCTCTCTTGAAAAACAGGCTATGCGTGACAGAAGCCTATCGTCACCAATATGTTATTGAAACTAAATGAAAATTACTTTGATTATTTCAGAAACCTTGACTCTCCGCATGACTTGATGTCACCCCCGAAAACCACTCAAACTCAAGCCAGAAAACGACGCAGAGGAGTGAGTATTACATTTCACTTGCGTAATTACGCACCAAATATTGCCATTATTAAGGTTCACCATCACCTTGATATGCTGTCGGAGACCCCAAAAATCATATTATACCTCGCTCTCATCCACAGATTATTGAGAAACGGCGACGTGACCGAATCAACAACAGCCTGACTGATCTCAGAAGACTTGTGCCAAGTGCGTTTGAGAAGCAGGTAGGCTACAGTACAAGTGTATATACCATACAGACCGATTGGATTCAGAGTACATTCATCTCAGTAGTCAACTTCCGCCTTTTCTACATCTTTGGTTAGGACTGTTATTTTACCAGTAACACAATCTAATCGAATGTTGCCTTTTGTCACAGGGATCGTCAAAATTGGAAAAAGCTGAAATTTTGCAGATTACTGTGGATCATTTGAAGATGATACATGCTGCCAGCGGACAAGGTGAGTCAATACCAAAACAATACAAAGATTTGATTTATGATGAAAGCCTGTAAAAAAATATGTTGTGATAGGGAAACTTCTAGAAAAACTTCTGCATATTTGTAGGGAACTAGTAGTAGTTCCTGTTCCTGACCCTCTGCCTCCCTCTCCTGGTAGGGTATTTTGAAGCCCACGCCCGGGCCAAGGATTACCGCAGCCTGGGCTTCAGGGAGTGTCTGTCAGAGACGGCCCGTTACCTAAGCATCATGGAGGGCTGGAATAGTGTCGACCCACTCCGCGTACGCCTGGTCTCCCACCTCAACAACTACGCCTCTCAGAGAGACATCCACACTGTATTGACTGGACACCCTGGACAACTAGCCTGGGGCTCCGCTTTGAGGACTCCCTCCGCCCACCTGCAACCCCCCCTCCTCTTACCACTCCCCCAGGGACGGACACAAGCCCCCCACAGTACCAGCAGCCCACCCTCCTCCTGCTCCATCTTCTCCTCCATGTCATCCCCCTGTTCTACTGATACCTCAGTGACCTCCAGACTCAGTGTGACGGCCCCCTCAGAGGCACTCAGGGTGCCCCCGAATGACAATCTACCCCTGGGGCTGGCCCTGCCAGTCTCAGCCTCCAAGCTCTCCCAACCACCACCCCTCCTCTCCTCCCTCTCCTCCCTGTCTGCCTTCTCCTTCAGTACTTTTCCCCTAGTATCCCCGGCAGCCCTCAACTCAGCAGGCTCCTCCACAGCCCTGAGAAATCAGCCTTACAGGCCCTGGGGGACAGAGATCGGGGCCTTCTGAACTCTTGTGATCAGGACGGAATGCAACAGCTAAAATCCACACCTCCCGCTAACCTGCCTCCCGCCAATCTGCCACCCGCCAATCTGCCTCCCGCCAACACTCCACAAACCCAGCAGGAGTACCTGGCTGTCTCATCTGTTTTCCCCCTCTGGCAATGAGGGGGATGGGCTGAAGCTAATGCCACCTCCCTTTGTCAGTACTGCTGTATAAAGGAACATAGATAACATAGTGTTCTATCCTATATGTTTTTATCATGAGTAATTCATGTTAAATGTTGTTGTGAGCCCAGGTATGGCCTCCAAGGTAGGAAAGGACTGACTATTGTTTCATGACCACTAACTGATTTCATTTAGTTTATTATCAGAGTGGACTAAGAGAAGGATTTTGGGGTATTTGTAGGTCAAATACAATATTGTAAAAAATATAACTCCTGCATCTTTGAAAGAGAATGAAGACATCTGCAACATAGCATAAATAGAGTTACACATGAACTGGATCTGCTAACACTTTAGTTATGTCTATATGGGATTGTCGAACATGCTTTATATAGAAAGCAACGTTGAAAAAAACTAGTTTTGTAATATTTTTGTACCAATAAACTGAGTTTGTAAGAAGATACATGTTTTTTTGATCAATGCTCAGGATTCATGTGTTTTACCTACAGTATGAGTTGCTGTGGGGCTTAGAGTATGTTGTCCACTTCCCACATCACTTCAAATAAACTCAAATCATTTATCAGTTTCAACTGCGTTTTGTCCTTGGTTTTAGGTGAATGAAGGAGTTGCATACAGATGTAGGATCTTCATTTGATCACTCTTCTGTTGCTGAGCATCGTCCTACACAGCAGGAAATGCAAACTTGTATTGTTATTCGAGTTTTAAAAAGGCTTCTAAAGTGTGTAATTTCCACATTGAAATGTCAGACTTGATTTGCCCTACAGAAAAATGTATCAACCCCTACAAAATAGTCCATTAATTATAATCCACATAATAATTCACATTTTCTGTTGCTGCAGGATTATTTTCCTGTTGTAACAACCTGGCTCAAATTCGAGTTTTAAAAAGGCTTCTAAAGTGTGTAATTTCCACATTGAAATGTCAGACTTGATTTGCCCTACAGAAAAATTTATCAACCCCTACAAAATAGTCCATTAATTATAATCCACATAATAATTCACATTTTCTGTTGCTGCAGGATTATTTTCCTGTTGTAACAACCTGGCTCAAATTAAGATCCTACATCTGTATGTACTATATGTTTTATACATGAGCAAAGTGGTAGCTAACAGTAATATAGCAGAGAGATCTCTCATGGACAGACGCAAGATTTTGGTTCTGGGTTGACGAGATTAGGGTTGGTCGAGACACAGTCTCCAAACTTCGTTTTAGCGCCATTGTTGCCTCCATGAATACCCAGGAAGTGTTTAAAAGGAAATCCTTGAGGAATTCATCAATGCCCCTTGACCCCACTCATATGGACTGGCCTGGTCTGACCCCACTAATATAGTCTGGTCTGACCCCACTAATATGGTCTGGTCTGGGCAGGAGACTATAGTGGGACCAAGACTGAGGTATAGATGGCAGCTTGATGACACATACTGAAGCCTGTAGACAACAGTAGATCACTTTGGACTAGGGCTCATGGGGTTCTGGTCAAAAGTAGTGTACAGTAGGGAATAGGTTTCCAATGTGCCCTTTAAGTTCCTGCTGTGGTAGTATGCAATTTATCCACTAGATACTATTGGGTGGCAGTAGAAAACTAGTGATGGAGACTTGCTGCAGCCAAATCATTAGTGTACGGTTTATAGCGTCCCGGCGGAAAGAAAAACATAATATCTCCAAAACTGAAACTTTTCAGGAATAAAAAAAAAAGCCATATTCTACCATTTATGAACATACAATCACAAAACTTCAAAAGCTATTTTGAAATGTATTTTATTGGACCTGGAGTCATGAACTGTTCAGCGTACATAAAGGACAATCATGTTAATAACAGTAACCATGCAGGTCCCTCAAGATTTTTCTTCCCTCCCTGTTCTTTACAATCTGTTACTCAGTCACACAAACTATGTTGGATGAAAATATGGAGTTTTTCTGTGAAAAATAAATAAAGACGTGGAATATCGTTCAATATGGTGTTCATTGGCTCCATCTGCTGGCTCAATGGACCTCACTGCTTTACAATAGAATAGAACAGAACAGAACAGAATAGAATAGAACAGAATAGAACAGAACAATACAGAATAGAACAGAACAGAACAGAATAGAACAAAACAGAATAGAACAGAACAAAACAAAATAGAATAGAACAGAATATAACAGAATTTAATAGAATTTGCAGGGTGGAGATAAAGTACCCCAGGATGAGTCATAATACCCATAAAAACTAGCGGTCAATCACGGAAATGGTTCCAATAATTTCCCCACCATTAATGTTTCCCATTGGGGATTTTAGAAACACTTAAAAGTGTTATGTTTCGTGTAAGCTTACCCTGGCGTGATTTTTGATAACTGTAAATCTCTCTAGGACAAGGTGACTTTTATCAATAAATTTGCCTGTATTTACCACCCCAAAAAATGAAATGCTAATTAGTGGCTAATGTGTCTATCATAAAGAACTACACATGCCATGATGATCTGGACGGGACTGCTGAAACGAAGCAAAGAAGATTAGATATCTAATGTTAGCTAAATGTAGTAATGAATAGATTAATAAATTGGAAAATTGTATTTAAATTGACAAATCTGTGAACTGTCTTGTGTACATTTTAAATTTACACAATATCTGTTAGCAAAGATGTCAGCTACAGATGACGTGCAGGATTTGTAGTCTTGCATGATACCAAGTCTAGGACCAAAAGCTGAAGCTGGAGACTCATATCTCCTTCACTAGCTTTAAGCACCAGCTGTCAGAGCAGCTCACAGATCACTGCACCTGTACATAGCCCATCTGTAAATAGCCCACCCAACTACCTCATCCCCATACTGTATTTATTCATTTATATTGCTCCTTTGCACCCCAGTATCTCTACTTACTCATTCCTCTTCTGCACATCTACCATTCCAGTGTTGAATTGCTATATTGGAATTACTTTGCCACCATGGCCTATTTATTGCCTTACCTCCCTTATCCTACCTCATTTCCACATGCTGTATATAGACTTTTTTTACTGTATATTTGTTTAATCTATGTGTAACTGTGTTGTTGTATGCGTCGAACTGCTTTGCTTTATCTTGGCCAGGTTGCAGTTGCAAATGAGAACTTGTTCTCAACTAGTCTACCTGGTTAAATAAAGGTGAAATTTAAATTTAAATTTAAAAAAGGCTCCTCAACAGCTTCCACCCCCAAGCCATAAGACCGCTGAACAATTAATAAAATTGCCACTGGACAATTTACATTGACCCCCCTTCCTTTTTGTACACTGCTGCTACTCGCTGTTTATTATCTATGCATAGTCACTTCACCCCCACCTACAGTACATCTACAAATTACCTCAACTAACCTGTACCCCCGCACACTGACTCGGTACCGGTGCCCCCTGTATAGAGCCTCATTATTGTTATTCTTATTGTGTTACTTTGATTTATTACTTTTAGTTTGAGTCTACTTGGTTGTAACTGCGGTCCTCCTCCTCTTCGCCCGAAAAGGAGGAGTATTGATCGAACCAAGGCGCAGTGGAGTTTGAACACATAATTTATTAAAGAAAACACGAACTTAACTAAACTAACAAAACAACAAACGGTGTAGACAGACCTAGACGACGAACTTACATAAAACAAGAAGAACACACGAATAGGGAACAGACTACATAAACCGAACAAACCGTAAACAGTCCCGTATGGTGCAAACATATACACAGACACGGAAGACAATCACCCACAACGAACACTGTGACAACGCCTACCTAAATATGACTCTTAATTAGAGGAACGCCAAACACCTGCCTCTAATTAAGAGCCATACCAGGCAACCCAAAACCAACACAGAAACAGAAAACATAGAATGCCCACCCAAACTCACGTCCTGACCAACTAACACATATAACAAATTAACAGAAATAGGTCAGGAACGTGACATAAACCCCCCCCATAAGGTGCGAACTCTGGGCGCACCAGCACAAAGTCTAGGGGAGGGTCTGGGTGGGCATCTGACCACGGTGGTGGCTCAGGCTCCGGGCGAGGTCCCCACCCCACCATAATCAATCCTAACCTCCCTCTCCCCCTAAAAATGTCCACCCTCAATTTACCCCCACAAAATCCTTTTAGTAACATCAATGACATGGACAGCACCGGGACAGAGAGATAAATCAACACAGAGGGATAGCACCAGACAGAGGGATAGATCAGAAAATAGAGGTAGATCAAGATAGAGAGGGAGATCACGATAGAGGGGCAACTCCGGACTGAAAGGCAGCTCCGGAAAGAGAGACAGCTCTGGACTGAGGGGCAGTTCTGGGTATATAGCCGTTTCAGGTTGAAGGGCAGCTCATGGCTGACTGACGAATCTGGACGCTCATGGTTGACTGACGAATCTGGACGCTCATGGCAGGCTGACGGCTCTCGACGCTCATGGCAGGCTGACGGCTCTCGACGCTCATGGCAGGCTGACGGCTCTCGGCGCTCATGGCAGGCTGACGGCTCTCGGCGCTCATGGCAGGCTGACGGCTCTCGGCGCTCATGGCAGGCTGACGGCTCTCGGCGCTCATGGCAGGCTGACGGCTCTCGGCGCTCATGGCAGGCTGACGGCTCTCGGCGCTCATGGCAGGCTGACGGCTCTCGGCGCTCATGGCAGGCTGACGGCTCTCGGCGCTCATGGCAGGCTGACGGCTCTCGGCGCTCATGGCAGGCTGACGGCTCTCGGCGCTCATGGCAGGCTGACGGCTCTCGGCGCTCATGGCAGGCTGACGGCTCTCGGCGCTCATGGCAGGCTGACGGCTCTCGACGCTCATGGCAGGCTGACGGCTCTCGACGCTCATGGCAGGCTGACGGCTCTCGACGCTCATGGCAGGCTGACGGCTCTCGGCGCTCATGGCAGGCTGACGGCTCTCGACGCTCATGGCAGGCTGACGGCTCTCGACGCTCATGGCAGGCTGACGGCTCGACGCTCATGGCTGGCTGGCGGCTCTCGACGCTCATGGCTGGCTGGCGGCTCTCGACGCTCATGGCTGGCTGGCGGGTCTCGACGATCATGGCTGGCTGGCGGCTCTCGACGCTCATGGCTGGCGGCTCTCGGAGGATCCTGGCTGGCTGGCGGCTCTCGGAGGATCCTGGCTGGCTGGCGGCTCTCGGAGGATCCTGGCTGGTTGGCGGCTCTCGGCGGATCCTGTCTGGTTGGCGGCTCTCGGCGGATCCTGTCTGGCGGGCGGCTCTCGGCGGATCCTGTCTGGCGGGCGGCTCTGGCGGATCCTGTCTGGCGGGCGGCTCTGGCGGATCCTGTCTGGCGGGCGGCTCTGGCGGATCCTGTCTGGCGGGCGGCTCTGGCGGATCCTGTCTGGCGGGCGGCTCTGGCGGATCCTGTCTGGCGGGCGGCTCTGGCGGATCCTGTCTGGCGGGCGGCTCTGGCGGATCCTGTCTGGCGGGCGGCTCTGGCGGATCCTGTCTGGCGGGCGGCTCTGGCGGATCCTGTCTGGCGGGCGGCTCTGGCGGATCTTGTCTGGCGGGCGGCTCTGGCGGATCCTGTCTGGCGGGCGGCTCTGGCGGATCTTGTCTGGCGGGCGGCTCTGGCGGATCCGGTCTGGCGGGCGGCTCTGGCGGATCCTGTCTGGCGGGCGGCTCTGGCGGATCCTGTCTGGCGGGCGGCTCTGGCGGATCCTGTCTGGCGGGCGGCTCTGGCGGATCCTGTCTGGCGGGCGGCTCTGGCGGATCCTGTCTGGCGGGCGGCTCTGGCGGATCCTGTCTGGCGGGCGGCTCTGGCGGATCCTGTCTGGCGGGCGGCTCTGGCGGATCCTGTCTGGCGGGCGGCTCTGGCGGATCCTGTCTGGCGGGCGGCTCTGGCGGATCCTGTCTGGCGGGCGGCTCTGGCGGCTCCTGTCTGGCGGGCGGCTCTGGCGGCTCCTGTCTGGCGGGCGGCTCTGGCGGCTCCTGTCTGGCGGGCGGCTCTGGCGGCTCCTGTCTGGCGGGCGGCTCTGGCGGATCCTGTCTGGCGGGCGGCTCTGGCGGCTGCTGTCTGGCGGGCGGCTCTGGCGGCTCCTGTCTGGCGGGCGGCTCTGGCGGCTCCTGTCTGGCGGGCGGCTCTGGCGGCTCCTGTCTGGCGGGCGGCTCTGGCGGATCCTGTCTGGCGGGCGGCTCTGGCGGCTCCTGTCTGGCGGGCGGCTCTGGCGGCTCCTGTCTGGCGGGCGGCTCTGGCGGCTCCTGTCTGGCGGGTGGCTCTGGCGGCTCCTGTCTGGCGGGCGGCTCTGGCGGCTCCTGTCTGGCGGGCGGCTCTGGCGGCTCCTGTCTGGCGGGCGGCTCTGGCGGCTCCTGTCTGGCGGGCGGCTCTGGCGGATCCTGTCTGGCGGGCGGCTCTGGCGGCTGCTGTCTGGCGGGCGGCTCTGGCGGCTGCTGTCTGGCGGGCGGCTCTGGCGGGCGGCTCTGGCGGCTCCTGTCTGGCGGGCGGCTCTGGCGGCTCCTGTCTGGCGGGCGGCTCTGGCGGCTCCTGTCTGGCGGGCGGCTCTGGCGGCTCCTGTCTGGCGGGCGGCTCTGGCGGCTCCTGTCTGGCGGGCGGCTCTGGCGGCTCCTGTCTGGCGGGCGGCTCTAGCGGCTCCTGTCTGGCGGGCGGCTCTAGCGGCTCCTGTCTGGCGGGCGGCTCTGTAGGCTCATGGCAGACGGGCGGCTTTGCAGGCTCATGGCAGACGGGCGGCTTTGCAGGCTCATGGCAGACGGATGGCTCAGACGGCGCTGGGGAGACGGATGGCTCAGATGGCGCTGGGGAGACGGATGGCTCAGATGGCGCTGGGGAGACGGATGGCTCAGATGGCGCTGGGGAGACGGATGGCTCAGATGGCGCTGGGGAGACGGATGGCTCAGATGGCGCTGGGGAGACGGATGGCTCAGATGGCGCTGGGGAGACGGATGGCTCTGGCCGGATAAGGCGCACTGTAGACCTGGTGCGTGGTGCCGGAACTGGAGGCACCGGGCTAAGGACACGCACCTTCATACTAGTGCGGGGAGCAGGGACAGGGCACACTGTACTCTCAAAGCCCACTCTATACCTGGTGCGTGGTACCGGCACTGGTGACACCGGGCTGAGGACAAGCACATCAGGATTAGTAGGGGGAGAAGAAACAGTGTGTACAGGGCTCTGGAGACGCACAGGAGGCTTAGTGCGTGGTGCCGGAACTGGAGGCACCGAACTGGATACACGCACTACAGGGAGAGTGCGTGGAGGAGGAACTGGGCTCAGGAGACGCACTGGTAGCCTAGTGCGTAGTGTAGGCACTGTAGGTACTAGGCTGGGGCGGGGAGGTGGCGCCGGAAATACTGGACCATGGAGGCGTACTGGCACTCTTGAGCATTGAGCCTGCCCAACCTTACCTGGTTGAATGCTCCCGGTCGCCCGACCAGTGCGGGGAGGTGGAATAACCCGCACCGGCCTATGTAGGCGAACCGGGAAACCATGCATAAGGCAGGTGCCATGTATGCCGGCCCGAGGAGACGCACTGGAGACCAGACGCGTTGAGCCGGCCTCATGACACCTGGCTCAATACCCAATCTAGCCCTACCAGTGCGGGGAGGTGGAATAACCCGCACTGGGCTATGCACTCGTACAGGAGACACCGTGCGCTCTACTGCTTAACACGGCGCCTGCCCGTACTCCCGCTCTCCACGGTAAGCCTGGGAAGTGGGCGCAGGTCTCCTACCTGCCCTTGGCCCACTACCTCTTAGCCCCCCCCAAGAAATTTTTGGGTGTTACTCATGGGCTTTTGCATTCCCTCATAACTCCGGTTCCTCTCTCCGGTAGCCTCTGCTCTCCTCAGTGCCTCCAGCTGTTCCCATGGAAGGCGATCCCTACCAGCCAGGATCTCCTCCCATGTGTAGCAACCTTTCCCGTCCAATATATCGTCCCAAGTCCATTCCTCCTTCTTTTCCTGTCCCTTACTCCGTTTACTCCACTGCTTGGTTCTGGAGATTTGGTGGGTGATTCTGTAACGGTGGTCCTCCTCCTCTTCGCCCGAAAAGGAGGAGTATTGATCGAACCAAGGCGCAGTGGAGTTTGAACACATAATTTATTAAAGAAAACACGAACTTAACTAAACTAACAAAACAACAAACGGTGTAGACAGACCTAGACGACGAACTTACATAAAACAAGAAGAACACACGAATAGGGAACAGACTACATAAACCGAACAAACCGTAAACAGTCCCGTATGGTGCAAACATATACACAGACACGGAAGACAATCACCCACAACGAACACTGTGACAACGCCTACCTAAATATGACTCTTAATTAGAGGAACGCCAAACACCTGCCTCTAATTAAGAGCCATACCAGGCAACCCAAAACCAACACAGAAACAGAAAACATAGAATGCCCACCCAAACTCACGTCCTGACCAACTAACACATATAACAAATTAACAGAAATAGGTCAGGAACGTGACATTGGTAAATATTTTCTTAACTCTTCTTGAACTGCACTGTTGGTTAAGGGCTTGTAAGTAAGCATTTCACGGTAAAGTCTACACTTGTTGTATTCGGTGCATGTGACAAATAAAGTTTGATTTGATTTGATGTCTAGTTTGATTAAAATTAGCATTTTAGAATCTGAGAGCAAATAGAGAAGAATATATTGATAAAAGTCACCTTGTCCGAACTTGATTGACATGGTTATCAAAACATCACGCCAGGTTAAGTCTACATGATACACAGCCCTTATTTTAAGTGTTTCTAAAATCCACTATGGGAAAAATGAATGGTGGAAAAACGTTTGGAACCATTTCCCTGTTTGACCTCTAAGTTTAATGGGTATTATGACACCTCCACCGTGGGGCTCCTCTGTCCAGTGTCTGTGTTCTTTGACCACCTTAATCTTTTATTGGCCAGTTTGAGATATGGCTTTTTCTTTGCAACTCTGCCTAGAAGGCCAGCATCCCAGCCTCTTCACTGTTGACGTTGAGACTGGTGTTTTGCGGGTACTATTTAATGAAGCTGCCAGTTGAGGACTTGTGAGGCGTCTGTTTCTCAAACTAGACACTCTAATGTACTTGTCCTCTTCTCAGTTGTGCACCGGGGCCTCCGACTCCTCTTTCTATTCCTGTTAGAGCCAGTTTGCGCTGTTCTGTGAAGGGAGTAGTACACAGCGTTGTACGAGATCTTCAGTTTCTTGGCAATTTCTCACATGGAATAGCCTTAATTTCTCAGAACAAGAATATAATTTCAGAAGAAAGGTCTTTGTTTCTGGCCATTTTGATGATGCTCCAGACACTCAAATGATGATGCTCCAGACACTCAACTAGTCTAAAGAATGACAGTTTTCTTGCTTCTTTATTCATCACAACAGTTTTCAGCTGTGCTAACATAATTGCAAAAGAGTTTTCTAATGATCAATTAGCCTTTTCAAATGATAGACTTGGATTAGCTAACACAACATGCCATAGGAACACAGGAGTGATGGTTGCTGATAATGGGCCTCTGTACGTCTATGTAGATATTCCATAAAACTTCTGCCGTTTCCAGCTACAATAGTCATTTACAACGTTAACAATGTCTACACTGTATTTCTGATAAATTGTATGTTATTTTAATGTGCAAAAATGTGCTTTTCTTTCACAAACAAGGACATTTCTAAGTGACCCCAAACTTTTGAAGGGTAGTGTATATATTAAAATAAATAAAAAAGTGAAAAATATTTGTATTTATTTAAATGTTTTTATGAATATAATGGAATAATATAATGGAATAATGGAATAAACAAAATGTGTATTACGTACCCACAGTAGAAAATTGTTTTTTTTTCTCCAATTCCTAATATTGAGCAAATCACAATTTCAAAAAGCGCCTGGAATAGGCGGCCATTGCTTCAAGAGCCGCTGGCTGCTGGTAGGCTTTCTTGACGTGTACATTCATTTATGCCAACACATCCTTGTTGTCTTTAATCTCTGTTTTACCAGCTAAACAGCTGCTCTTAGTGAAAATGAGTTACCTTTCTAGCTAATTGGCTATGTTAGGGTTTACACGTTCTCTTCCAATTAGGCTATCATGTGTTGAGGTCAAAATAATGAAAAACTATCTACCAAATCTATTCATTTGAAAATGTTGATTACTACTCCTTGACATTATCATTCACCTGATGATAAGACAAGATACAGTACGTGATGTTTTTAAATCTATTTTTGCTAACATGTGATTGGGGTTCCTTGGTCTCCGGTTTGCCTGGCAGGGGGGTCTCTGGGTAAGAAAAGGTTGAAGACCCCTGCCAAAGACAGTGCAGTCTGTGCCCCTGCCCGAATATAATTTATTCCCCGCCCCTCATCCTCTCCGTTTCCATGGAAGAACCAGTTCTAGCACTTGATTGGCTTGCATGGGTAAGCACGTGCTAGGGGAGGCTTCAAATATGACAACAGGCCCAGATGTAATTATTGCAGAGTCGAAGCAGTGTGAGTTTGTGAGTGAATAACGTGGTTTGTGTTGTTGATTAGCTAACATTTACAACATGGTCGAGGCATTCGTTGGAACTTGGAAGATGACTTCCAGCGAGAATTTTGATGAATATATGAAGGCAATAGGTAAAGTCTTACCTTTATAAATGAAGCTGTTTTTTTTAAATGAAAGACAATGTTGCATGTCGATCTAGAACCCTACTAAAATTGGCTAGATAAATATCCGTTTGTTTCACAGGTGTGGGCTTTGCTACTCGGCAGATGGGGAATATGGCGAAGCCCAATTTGCTGTTCAGCATCGACGACGGTGTAATATCAATGAAATCCCAGAGCACTTTCAAAACCACAGAGACCAAGTTTAAATTGAATGAAGAATTCGACGAGATGACTGCAGATGACAGGAAAACCAAGGTGGGTGCAGAATCCACACCATAGACATGCCGGTTGTTACAGTAGTGTGGTTTACAATTGAGTTGCATTTATTTTTTACTTTAAACTTGATGGAGTCATGTGCCCTCGTGACACTACTCTATTTCCAGACTCTGGTGACTTTTGAGAACGGAAAACTGGTGCAAAAACAGACTTGGGACGGCAAGACTACCACGCTCGAGCGGGAGTTGCAAGATGGAAAATTGATTGCGGTAAGGTTTAATCTCTTTATTGCTTTTCCCTTCTCTGCTTGGTTGGACATAAAATATGCCTTTTTGATACGCGTATTTTGGAATATGTCCATGCTTGATATTGCAATATTGTTCAATGGTGCATGTTATCGTCAATATGCAATACACGTTGTCGTCCATCTCTTGCAAATTGCGTTCTCCTGGGGTACCAACAAGGATGGCACGCGTTTTTACGCACGGACGTGTTCAAAATGTCCTTTATAATTTTGGCTGGGAAGCGTGGCTTGATAAACAATTGCAGTCATGTGCAACACGCTACCTTTTTTAAACTAAAGGATTAATTGGTAATCGAGTGCTAATAAAACCAATGACTTACATAACCCCGGGATTGCTGATGCATGTGTTGGCTTTGCCATTGCGAGGCTTTGCTGCTGTTCGCCATATTGGCACTTTCCAGTAGGAGCAGTCCTCCATAGGAATGAATGGAATTCTACAGTATTTCAATGGAATGTTTTTTTTTGGGGGGGGGGGGTTGTAGTGGGGACAGTAACATCAGTTTTATAATGCACTATTTAGCTCACATAATTTAAAATTGTCTTATAGAATGAATTAATATAGATTCCAACATATTTTATAATTGAGTACTAAGGTGCCTGCACAGTGGCATCAATACAGTGCCCCTGTCAGTCATCCAGGGTTTAGACAGCGTTGTATAAAACCTGTTAACTTATCTACGCTCTGTTCATTGACCAACATTGTCAGTTCCCTTTTTATATTTGATATTTTAACTCCTACCCTGTCACATTTAGCTTCTGATGCCCTTCAGTTTAAAGGAAGTTAACATGGTTTGGCTCATTCAGACTGCAGTTTAGTGGAACGACTGATGCACTCAGGATGATTTGGTGGTTTGTTCATCACTGCGCACTGAATGTGTCATTACATTTTGAGTTTTAGGTTCTGACATGGGTGTCATTGCATGACCTAAAGCGTGTACTGCTCTCTTTTCCAGAAATGTGTAATGGATGATGTGGTGGCGCTAAGGACCTATGAGAAAGAGGTGTGAATCCAGTCTGCTGAATTGAAGACCTCACCAGCAAATCAAAAACATGCATATTATCTGTTCAATACCTACCATGTTAAATTCACTGACTCAATTGGTACCAAAATCCCATGAAGCTTTCAATAAAGTCAATTGTTCTCCTTAGTGAAAAGTGGTATTTCCTTCATTGCAATATGTAGGCCAGTTTGGAGGCTAAGGCCTATTCATTGAACTTAATCAATGTGGATTACAAACGGGCAAATCTCTGAAGGTCTATCCTGAGTACCTTGGTTGTAGGTGGTGCTAACATTCAATACATTTCAGTGTCAATTTCTCCAATAAATTGATGTTAGCTTGCTCTGAGTGCGCTACACTAAGTGTTCACTGCAAAATACATTGATTTCACAATGTACCTATTTTGAGGACTGGTGACAGAGAATGTCCAAAATGGACCTTTTGTCTACAATATTAAGCAAAAAATTACATGACTGACTAGTGGGGGGAAATTATTTTTATTGTGAAACTGCTATCACCATTCCTAAACTGAGGAACACCAAGTATTGTCTGAGCAATGGCATGGAAACTAAACCCTGGATGCCTTCATATTTGGCTTGCTGCTGCTAATTATATATTACTGAACTTTAAAACCTGTATTGAGTGTCTTTGCCCATTTAGGACTGTTCTATGCTGTAAACTTTTCAGCACCATTCAGGTGCTTCTGAATTTGATTACTGGGACAAGTGGTCTGCCCAGTGGTACTGCTGCTGTTATGACTGCATCACTGCTGTTTGTTCCAAGACTCTCTAGGAAAGGTCCTACTTGAAAGTGATCATCTCACTTGGCTGTGTCCTAAATGGCACCCTGTTAGCTTTATAGTGCACTAGTTTTCACAAGCCTTAAGGGCCCTTGTCAACTTTTGTTCATTACTTTTGTAATGAATCCAGAACCCATTCATCGTGGGTGGGAAATCACAAGCTTACCCAGGCTGGGTGCCAAATTTTAAAATTCTCAAACTACAAGTACAGGTGCCAAGTTGACTATTTAAAAAAATATATCATTGGCTTACATTCTACATAGTACTTATTCTGGTTTGACTGTTCTGTTGTAGGCCTACCTCTGGGATAAATGAGCCCTGACAGGTTAGTATGTAGACCCAAGACCAGAAATTGTGACATTTCAAGACAAAGTTAAGTTTGTCAGAGGTTTAGATGTGCCAGTGCTTCTATGGAATGGGGTGCTCATTTGGGAGGAGTCATGTAGTCCAAAAAGTAAAGGTTATGCCATCTCCCATAAGACTGACCAATATCGCCCTACTGTTATGGGCTAACCAAATACAGAAATCTCCCAGAAAGATTAGTCCAAATGAGCTCATTTCCAACTGGTCCCAAAAATGTTGCATCCAATAAGAATGCACAATGCAAGAGGGAGTACTGTCCAGCCCTCTTCATAGCCTTCCAGCACCCATTAGATGATGCCTGACGCCTTATGCTGCGTACGTAACTAAGTGGGAATTTACCACATACGACTGGGGGAAAATCCATTTGAACGCCCTTCCAACTGGTAATTACTAGTGGGAAACTATCATCCTGAGCTCCCACTTCTCCCACATGCGGACCTCTGATGTTAGATTATGGTTTACGTAGCTTGTTAGCCATTAGCCAATCAGCGTTCCTCAAGTTCAAAGCACGCGAATGCATCTAACTGGTATTTATGGCTTCACAACTGGTAACATCCCACCTCCCACTTGGTTAGGAACACAGCAATAACAGTCTCTTGTTCATGAACAGAGTAAGGCTTCACAACTGGTAACATCCCACCTCCCACTTGGTTAGGAACACAGCAATAACAGTCTCTTGTTCATGAACAGAGTAAGGCTTCACAACTGGTAACATCCCACCTCCCACTTGGTTAGGAACACAGCAAAAAGCTCTTCTTTATATACAGAGTAAGTTCTGAGTATTAAAGTTGTAATACCACTGGATTAGTATTGCTGTTGCTGCCTAATGGAGCTAGACTGATGAATGAATGAATGACAAGCACCTTTTTGTATCTGGCTCTGGGTTGAGATGCAATTGTAAACCTTAACCTTCTGCATCACAAATGTCTCCCTATTCCCTGCATAGTGCACTACTTTTGACCCGGGCCTAACCTTCTGCATCACAAATGTCCCCCTATTCCCTGCATAGTGCACTACTTTCGACCAGAGCCCAATGCACTATAAAGGGAATCGGGTGTCATTTGGGATGCAGACCTTGAGAGAAGACCAACTGTCTTTTGCTTCATGGTCAGATTTTTCACACATGATCTCATGTGCTTTTTGAAACTAAGTGTTGATTTGTCATGATAGCGTCACTACAGTTGCAAGCTAGTTGGTTACACCCACACGCACACACACACACACACACACACACACACACACACGATAGTTCAGTCAACACATCCGGGAGTGTTTCTTGAAAACCAAGACCAACCTATTCCTCGAACATTGTGTTTGCCAAATGTATCAAGTATGCACATAACTATTGGATCAGAAAGCTCCCAGTTTAAGGTCTACGTTGTGACCTCTCATCTGTAACAGGCTAATTGTTGTGGATGCAAAGACTTCATCCCAAATGGCAGCCAATTCCCTATATAGTGCACTACTTTTGACTAGGGCCCATAGGGGGGTCCATAGGGCTCTGGTCAAAAG